>NC_077230.1:57703933-58003933 GCF_027887165.1 Monodelphis domestica
AAGGGGACATGAGCTAAACCTTGCACAGCCTCCTCTGGGAGTTCAGGAGGCAGAAAGTAAGAGGAAGCACATTCCAGGCATAGAGCACAAACTGAACAAAAACATGAAGGTGGGAGATGGAATATAATTTGGTGTGAACTTTTAAATGTGCTTTAGTGCCTGCGCACACTATCCTCTGAGTTGTCACCTTTCCCTTAAATAGAGTATGTGTGTGTGAAATATCTTCAAAAAGTCTGACAGGTGGTTGAAGTAGGTGGTACTGAGTCCCCATAGTAACTGGGTAGCAGACAGCTAGAAAGCTATGCTGTGATTAGTTTGGTCAGTGCAGCAAGCTGACCAGCAGCCACTACACTAAAAGGAATATTCACCTAATTATTCTTTGAGGAGCACAGCTGAAGCCGGAGGGATGAATAAAGAATTTGAGGCAGACACTTACACAGATCAGACAATAGGGAGAAGCCTCACAGAAAGCTCCTGTTATCTTTCTTTGCAGGGACACAATGCAGAAAGATAAAAATAATCAACAATTCGTGAATCAGGAATGAGGATCGAGTAACCTCTGATAGATTTAGAGCTTACACAATAAGTGCAGATCACACAGCTTTGAGGTCAGGAGAGAAGGAAGGAAAGATTAGAGCAGGAAGATCTTTATAGAGAGCAAAGGGGGCTCCATTGAGGGAGCGGTTCCTGGCTTGAGGCCAAGTTCCAAGTAAGGGAAAGAAAAGTAAAAGAGAGCGTTTTCTGGCAGCTTCTCAGTATTTATTGGGATAATGAGGTAAGAGATATGTAATACATAGGCATCAGCACACAGTGGATTGCTATTGGTTCAAATGTAAATTACAAGTTCCAGGCATGGATTACCTTAACCAGGTGAACACAAAGAAACCTGGATTGGCACCAGAATGTTAAGAATGCTGGGATCAAAGGTCAATACCTTTACTGTCTTGCGCAGGTCTGACCATGCAGTTCTCAATACAATTCTACAGATTAAACATCTACCTTATACATACACACGTGTGGACTGTTACAGTCAATATAAAGTTCCATTGTTGTCCAAAAGGATTTGAGAGGGTGACACATTTCAAACTTTTAGTTCTTAGCTATTTCTTTTTCTTTTTTAAACCCTTACTTTCTTTAGAAAAAAAAAATATATATATATATTTAATTTCTTTCTAGATAACATGATGGAACAACTTTGCATCTTTTTTTCTTTCTTTTCTTTCTTGATCTTCTTGCTAATGTTTCATTTAAAATGTTTGCATCAGTATTCATTAATTGGGAATTAAAGGAAGTCAGGAAGGTCAGTAGTCAGAGCAGAGAAGGTGAGACATGGAAGATAGACAAGAATACCTAGGAAGCTCTGGTCATTGTATTGAACAGTATACTTTGGGGATTAAGCTGTAAGAAGACTGGAAAGATGGGAAGGGGCTAGATTATGAAAAACTTTGAATGCCAAGCAGGACATTTTTATTTGATCTTTAATACAATGGGGAGTTACAGGAGTTTATTGAGAAGTGTGGGTGACAGTCATAGTCATAACTTTAGGGAAATGATTTTAGTGGCTGAATGGAGGATGACTACTTAGTTGTCAGCCTGAGTGCCTGGGAAGATGATGTTATCTTCTACAATAATAAGGAAAGTAGGAGGTGATGAGGGTTTAAGGGGAAAGATAATGAGTTCTGTTTTGGACACAGTGAGTTTAAGATGTCTACTGGACATTCAGTTTGAGGTGTCTGAAAGGCAGCCAGAGATGCAAGGTGAGAGGTCAGCAAAGAATTTGGGGCAGGATGGGTAGATTTGAGAATTTGAGTTTTGAGAATCATCAGCACAAATATGTTAGTTAATTAAATCCATGGGAGCTGATGAGATCAACAAGTGAAGTAGTATAGAGGAAGAAGAGAAGAGGGTTCAGGATAGAACCCTGAGGCACATTATATTTAGAGGGTATGATCCAGAAGAGATCCAGAAAAGGGAACTGTGAGGGAGTAGTCAGCTAGGTAGGAAGAGAACCAGGAGAGAATACAAGAACACTAAGGAAGAGAGAATGATGAACAGTGTCAAAGACTGCGGAGAGGTGGAAGAGAATGAAGACTAAGAAAAGGCCATTAGATCTGGCAACTAAGAGACCTTTGGTAACTCTGGAGAGGGTAGTTTTGGAGGAATGGTGAGTTAAGAAATGAAGTTAAGAAATGGTGGTTAAGAAATGAAAAAGAGGAGAGACAATGAAGACAGCTTTTCCAAGGAATTTAGTTACAAAAGGCAAAAGAGATATAGGAAGATAGCTGGGAGGGGAGGATTAAGTAAGGATTTTCTCAGGATGGGGAAGATGTGAGAATGTTTAGAGGTAGTAGGAAATGGTAAGACAGAGAGAGATTGGAAATAAGTGCCAGGATGCTATTTCTATCTTCAATCTTTTATTCTATAGTTCCTGTTTCTTTTCTAATTGTTTTCTCTAGTGCTTTAATTTAATTAAAAACATTTTTTTAACTTTAAAAAAAACTCATCTTGGGTCTTCTAGGAATTCTAATTGAACTTGTGCCCTAACTGTGTTTTTCTTGGAGACTTTGTGGTTGATATTTGGAAGTCATTCTCTTGGTCTTTTGTCTGGAGCATCCCTTTCATCATAATAGGTTAGTATGGTGGGGCCATAGGCAATAGATTGTTGTACCCCATTATAGGAAAAGTGGCATAGCTGATACCAATTCCAGAATTGGAGGGGAGAAGAGTGCTAAAAAAGCTACCAATTAAATGGCCAGGCAGTAGGGAGAAAAGTAAAGTGTTATTGAAATAGTGGTTCAGGTGAGACCATCATCAGGTAGCTGAGAAAGGGGAGTGTGGGAGTGGGAGTAGGGCATGATGAGTGGGAAGAAAGGAAAGGTTTAAATCTCCAAGGCATGTTGTGTGGTTTTGGAAACAAGCCTGATGGAGAGCAGGAGATCCTGGAGAATAGGAAGTGACAATGCTAATTGGCCTTGATAGAGGAAGCTTCCATACCAGGGAATTCCCTATACCAATGAAATTCCAAGTCCATTTCCCATTCCTTGCCTAAATTGCATATGTCTATATCCTTAGCAGTATTTAAGATATCAAAGTTAGCAATAAAGGTTTTATCTACTTCAAGCAATGTGCCATTGCAATTTAAATAGTTCTGACAGAATTTGAGGTAAATGTATCATTCTCATTCTTAGAAAAGTCCTTGGATTTGTTCAATTCCTTTATTTTACAGGTGAGGAAATTGAGCCCCAGGTAAGATAAATGACTCATCCCAAGGTATCGAAGACAGGATGTGGGGATAATTCATTCATAGCTTGAAGGGACCTTAGAGATCATTTAGTCCCACTTAGTCATTTTACAAAGGAACAAAAAAAAGGTCCACATTGATAAAGTGACTCTCTTGAGGTTTTATAGGCTTAGTGGTAGAGCTGGAACTTCAATTCAGGACCTTTGACTCTAAATATAGTATATTTTCCATGGGCCTCAGGTCCAGGTACTAAATTCAACTCAGTTAAGCTCTTATTTGTCACTCATAAGATTTCTAACAAGATATTAAAAATACCTTCATGAAGAAAATTTGATTAGTACTCTCTAAGAAGTTCAAGGGACAGCGCCTTCAGCCACAGCCACCTTTTTCTGAATTGCAGGTTATAGTGTTACAACAACTGAACGACAAGACCTTTGTCCTGATCATCAGGTTGGCACAGAAACCCTTTGGGTGGTTTAATCATTAAACCTGTTTTATTGACTATAAGTAGACATAATATCAGTATTTCTAGCAGCCTACTTGTAAATCACAGAGAAACATAACTAAAGTTTTTCTTAACTTTCAACCCCTTAAAATGAAGCCAATTGAGTGTTACTCTATTATATACACATTTTTATATTAGATGTTTTTGTATGTAGTATAGAAGTAGAGTAGTATCTTCCTCCAAATAAAATCAACTTGTAAATGAAGATTAACATTTATTGGGACCACTCATTTCCTCCTTTCCACACGACAGAGAAAAAGAATACCACTAATTTTGTAGGAAATTGCCCATATAGTAATCTCTGCTGTTAATTGAAAAATGACTTACTTGGAAATTTTCTCAAGGTATGGGCATGCTTAGGATGATGGGGAATCCAACACATTGTGCACTTGAGTTTGAAAAACCGATTTTTATTTTGGAACAGAAAACCCATAGCTTCAAGAATTGACATCAACAAAGATTTTGCCAGAGCCATCGAGCTCTGTACTAGGGACACAGCAAAAAAGGCAAAAACAATACCTTCACTGAAAGAGTTCACAGTTTAACAGAGGAGACAACATGCAAACAACTCTGCACATATGAGATACACACAAGATAACTGGGAGGTCATTTCAGAAGGAAGGCACTGGCATTAAGGGGGCACTAATAAAGGCTTTTGGCAGAAAGTTGTTACTTAAAGGAAGGCAGGGAAACTAGGAGGTAGAGATCTAGAGGCAGCACATTCCAGGCATAGAGGACACAGCCAGTGAAAGCATTTAAAGGAAGTAACTAATGTTTTCATGGAGTTGATCCTTTGCTAATATAATTTTTTCTAATTTTTTTTCCCTAATATAACATTGCTAATATAAGATTTTTACAAGTTATAACACATTATTCGGGTTTCATATTTGTTTTAAATTTTATTTTTTAAAGATGTGAAGTAACAAGTTTACTGCATAGTAGGATCATATTTGATTTCTATATTTTAGAGCATTAAGAAAAGTCCTTTTATTGTTCTATTGTGAAAGAGATACATTCAGAAGAAATCACATTTTCAGATTACAATACCCAGAGAAAGAGAGATCAGACTGGTGGTGCTCTTTGTCCGTCTCCCCCCCCCAACTTCTCCTCTTCCTCTTTTTTTCTCTCTTTTTTCTTTCTCCCTCCCTTCCTCCCTCCTTCCCCCCTCTCACTTTTTCCCTCTTCCTTTCTCTCTCTCTCTCTCTCTCTCTCTCTCTCTCTCTCTCTCTCTCTCTCTCTCTCTCTCTCTCTCTCTCTCTCTCTCTCTTTCTCTCTCTCTCTCTCTCTCTCTCTCTCTCTCTCTCTCTCTCTCTCTCTCTCCTTCTTTCTCTCTTTCTTTTCTTCTTTCTTTCTTTCCCCCTTACATTCTATCCTGGTAACAACTCTAAGGTAGAAGGGCAAGGGTTAGGCAAACAGGACTGAGGGTCTTGCCCTGGGTCACATAGCTAGGAAGTGACTGAAGTCACACTTGAATCCAAGTCCTCCTGATTCCAGACTGATGCTGTGCTACCTAGCTGCCCCTGGTGCTTTTTCTTTGAACCAAGTCTAGTGAGAACAAATTATGTTAACAGTATTTTTTGAGCCATTTAAAGCCTACATTTTGTTATTTTGTAGTTATGAAAATTGTTTTTAATAAGGCAAACAGTTGTGGACAGTTTGGTTATGATGTGTGCATATCTCTGTAATCTGGTAAACAACCAATAAACACTTATTCGTGTTATTAGGAAATGAAAGCTTTGATTGTTAGATTCCTTTCGATATTGATTTAGGTAAGCAACTACCAATCAAAACTTAGATGTAACTTGCAAATCCCCTTTGGAAGAATGATTAAAAACAAACAAACATATATATATATATATATATATATATATATATATAATGTCCTTGTTACCTCATGGATAACTCTGACTCTGTACTTTCCCTGTATTTCTTCTAGCAATTTCCAGAGAGTATACATTAGTAATTCTTTTTAAAAATCCACATATCACAGAGGAATATGTTGTGGTTCAGTCAATTCAGGTTTGTCCAGCTCTACATGACCTCACTTGGGGATTTTCCTGGCAAAGATACTGGAATGGTTTGCTATTTCCTTCTCCAACTCATTTTATATATGAGGAAACTGAGGTAAATGGGATTAAGTGACTTTCCCTGTGTCATATAGCTAGTGAGTGTCAAGGATGGATTTGAACTCAGGAAGTTTATCTTCCTGACTCCAGGTCTAGCATTCTATCCCCTGTGCCACCTAGATGCCTTAGGAATACATAAAGGAATTAATGGAACAGGACAGATGTGTAACAAACAGTAGTAAAAAATTATAATAACTTTGAATTTGACAAAAGCTTAGATCCAGGTTTGGGGGATAAGAAATTACCATTTGGCAAAAATTTTTAGGATAACTGGAAAGTAGTTTGATAGAAACTATTTATAGATCAATAACTTACACCATGTATTAAAATAAAATCAAACTAGATGCATAATCTAGACATAAAAAGTAATATCACAAAGATCAGAGAACATAATACCCATCAGATTTATGACAAGAGAGGAACTTATGAGTCAATAAGAGATGGGGAGCATTAAGATCTAAAATGGATAATTCTGATTATAGTAAATTGAAAAGGTTTTGTATAAATAAAACAAATATTGCCAAAATGGAAAGAAAGCAGAAAATTAGGGGAACATTTTTATAGATAGCCTTTTGGATTGAGGCCTCATATCTAAGACATATAGAGAATTTTATCAAATTTATGAGAATAAGAGTCATTCCCCAAATGATAAATGGGCAAAAGATATGAACAATTTGTGAATGAAGAAATTAAAGCCATATATAGATATATGAAAAAATATTCTGAATCACTACCGATTAGATAAATACAAACCAAAACAATTTTGAAATATCATTATCACAGCTAACAAATTGACTAAAATGACAAAAGGGCAAAATGACAAATGTTGGCAAAGATGTGGAAAAATGTGAACTGATCCAATCATTTTGGAGAACAATTTGGAATTACACCCAGAAAGTTATAAAACTGTGTATACTTAGTAGGTCTGTTTCCTAAGGAAATCAGGAGAAATGGAAAAGAACCCACATGTTCCAAAATATTTATAGCAGCTCCCTTTGTGGTGGCAGACATGGAAATTGAGGGAATGCCCGTCAATTGGGGAATGACTAAACTAATTGTGGTATATGTTTGTGATGGAATACCACTGCACCATGAGAAATGATGAATAGGTTAATGCTTTAAAAAAACTATATAAGATAACAAACAGCAAAATGAATAGAACCAAGAGAATACCATACACAGCTACATATTTTATATTTGAAGAATAAATTGTGAATGTTACCTCCAGGGAATAAACTAAAAAATATACATATTATGTCTTTCATGTTCTCCATCTGCACAAAATTAAAATATATATGTGTATATATACATATATATACTTACATATCTGACTCCCATATGATGCCTTATATGGTGTATGGAGGAGAAGGGGAGAGACACTTGTAAATAAATTCTATTAATTAAAAAAAGGAATATGTAGAGGAAACAAAGTGCTATTTTTCATCCTTCATTTTTGAAGAGGACTAATGACACCTTGGGGTGATGTCATGATTTGCTCTCAGATTGGACTTAAAGTGTGGCAGAAACACAAAATCATCAGCCTTACTCCTCTTTTTTTAATATTAGAGAAAATAACTTTGTAGAAAAATGACAGAATAAAATGGTCTATGAGTTAACACTGATTTTACAAAAATATATAATTTATTTTAACTGAGTTTCCTCTCCTAAGCTATAAGTCCATGAAAATAAAGATGTGCCATGTGTATTTTAATAACACTTGCCCCAATGCCTTATATATAGTACCTGTTAGAAAAGGGATCCACACACTATGGCTCAGGAGCCAAGACCTGCCATCTTGGATGGCCTGAGAGTGAAGAGTTTTTACATTTATTTTTAAATGTATCATTTAAATAAATTCATATAAAATTATTTATTATATTTATTTTTAAATGGGACATATAAAAGCAGGCAGCAAGCTGTATTTGACCCGTAGTTTTCTACCTCTGTCCTAGCCAACTTCCAAGATGGTGGAAAGAGTGCTCCCACCAAGAAAGTCATGCCCCTGCAAGTATTAACGTGGGTGTTAGGTGCTAAGGAGGGAATATGGGTAGGTGAGGGTGATAAAAAACTGCCCAAGGTCTCTCCCTGTTCTCCAAGAGCTCATCAAAGAAGATAAGGATTAGGCAGTAAAGGATGCTATAACTAAAACATTCATTACTTTTCCAGCGAAGCCTCTGGTGATGAGTAGCTCTGAAGTGAGTCAGTCTGGCACACAGAGACATTGCCAAGCCCATGCTTAACATTTTTCCAGCTTAGTAGAACCTACCAGAGAGTTTGTGGCAGGACCACTGAGGACCCAAGAGCCCCTCTAGGCTATAATGAGGTGCTGCCCCAGACTTAGCCCTCTATTTAGGGCTAAGATCATTGGAGTCCACTGAGGACCCAAGAGCCCCTCTAGGCTATAATGAGGTGCTGCCCCAGACTTAGCCCTCTATTTAAGGCTAAGATCATTGGAGTCCACTGAGGACCCAAGAGCCCCTCTAGGCTATAATGAGGTGTTGCCCCAGACTTAGCCCTCTATTTAGGGCTAAGATCATTGGAGTCCACTGAGGACCCAAGAGCCCCTCTAGGCTATAATGAGGTGCTGCCCCAGACTTAGCCCTCTAAGATCATTGGAGTGAGATAGGTGGCAAAAAGGACAGCACTGGACCTGGAGTCAGGAAGACTTCAGTTCAAATCCTGCTTCAGACATTGCTGAGCAGTGTTGACCCTGAACAAGTCACTTCTGTTTGCCTCAGTTTCTTCATCTATAAAATGGAGATCATAAAAGTTCCTTATCTCCCAGGAATGTGACGATCAAATGCTATACTATGGGCACTGTGCCTGGAATGTAGTTAAGTGTTATACAAAGTTAGCTATTATTCTTTGTCCTTCCCGTTTAGAATGTGACCTTCTAAAGGGCAGAGATGGTGATTGTTTCTCTCTGGGTGTCTTCAGCACTTAGCTTAACGCCTGGCACATTGTCATTCAGTCTTGTCTGACACTTCATGACTCCTCTTGGGGTTTGTCATCTTAAAAATGCAGAAACTGAGGCCAACAGGGTTAAGTGACTTGCTCAAGGTCAAACAGCAAGCAAGCATCTGAGGTTGGATTTGTACTCAGGTCTAACCAAGCACCAGGTTCAGTGCTCTATCCACTGTGCCTCATAGAATGTTTGCTACTGGTGATGTTCACGCCCTAAAGAGAGAACTAGGATCGCAATCTGTTGTGATCATATTCCATACCGAGTCATTTTTATCCAGAGAAACTATTCTGCCCAGAGCACTAAATAGAAAAACAAACTAGCTTGTTTGAAACATTCTGTTTTTCTAGCACCAGTGAAACCCACCCCTTTTGAGTTCTGTAAGAATGGGGGCACCTTGGAGAAAGATGGATGCGTTTGCCCAGAGCAGTGGAAGGGACAGAGATGCACTATAGGTAAGTTTCTTTGGGCTCAAGTTTTGATTTTTCACTGGGCTGGCCAGGCGGCAAAAGATTGTCTTCATCACAGTTCTATATGAAATCTTATTTGAGATCAGGAATCTGGAAATCTCCTACTATGTGCAGGATTTTGTACTAAGGAGGACCCCCCAGAAGAGACAATCCCTGCTGTCAAGATTTTGTGGTCTCGTAGTTCTAAGAAATACTCATTAAATACCTACTATGTGCTAGACGCTATACTAGGTGCTTGGGATACAAAGATAAAGTGGAATAAGGTCTGCCTTCAAGGAGCTTACATTCTCCTCAGGTGAAACAGCATGTACACATATAATTAAAATAAAAAAAAAAAACAACCCATACTTAGTAACTCTCAATACCCAAAGGATCCGGTACAGAGCTAATAAGAAGGGCAATTTATTGACAAAGAGCAACAGTCCCAGAGGGCACAAAGGAAAGGTAGAAAAGAGTGTGATAAAGGCTGGAAGGTTTGGGCAGACGTAGAATAGTAAGAGAGTAAGGAATGGTGGTCAGTCTATAAAACACAACGTGGAGTGAAGCCGTAGAGCAGTAAGTTGTCACGTCCTTAATGGTAATAATGATAATGAAATTATCCTGAAAATTTACTTGCCAATTTGATAATATAAATTGACATTTCTTCTGAATATACCAGCAATCTACTTTAGAAGTCAGGAAGACTTGAGTTTGAATTTAGCCTTGGACACTTAGTAGTTGTACAAACCTGGGCGAGTCACTTAACCCTGTTTGCCTCAGTTTCCTCATCTATAAAATGAGCTGGAGAAGGAAATGGCAGACCCCTCCAGGAAAAAACCCCGAATGGGGTCACAAAAAATCAGATTTGATTGAAATGACTGAATAACAATTGCACTTTAGGAGTCCATCAGTTGCAGGTATGAGGCAGTGTGTAATCCTGTGAGTGTATCATCTGTAGAGCCATTGAATGGATTTAAAACAAAACATGGCAAAATGAATAGCTGGGAACACTTGCTCATGCTGTTGAAATGAGGGCAATGTGGGTGGTATATAGCCACTCCAGCTGCCTACTGTTATGTATATTCCCAGCACTTCATACAATGCTTTGCAAATAGTAAGTGTTTAGAAATTGCTTTTTCATTCATTCATTCATTCATTCATTCATACCCATAATAGCCTTATAATTACAAGGGGGAGCCAAGTACATATAAAATACATGCAAGTCAATAAATAGCTTTTTCTAGGAATTTGGCTACTGAAAAAAGAAGAGATATGGGATGACAGCTTGAGTAGATGGTAGAATCAAGTGGAGGGTGGGAGTTTTATTTTAAAAAATTTTAAGTATATATTTTTATTTTTTACTGTCATGCAAAACACGTCCCTATTGGTCATTGTTGTGAGAGCAAAGTCATACATAATCAGAACCCCAGAAGAGAACAAAAAAAAAAACGGATATGAAAGACAACTTCAACAGTTCTTTCTCTGGAGGTGGATAGTACTTCCCATCAAAAGTCTTGCAAGATTGTCCCAGATCACTGCATTGCTGAGTGGAGCCAAGTGTTCACAGATAATCATCACCCAGTATTGCTGTTATTGTGTACAATGTTTTCCCAGTTCTGCTTATTTCTCTCTGCATCAGTTACCGCAGATCTTTTCAGCTTTTTCTGAAATCATCTTGCTTATCATTTCTTATAAGAATGATATTAGTTAACAATAATTATTAATAATATCAGCACAATAGTATTCCATCACCAACATGTGCCAGAATTTGTTCAGCCATTCCCCAACTGATGACCATCCCCTCAATTTCCAATACTTTGTCACTACAAAAAGAGTAGCTATAAATATTTTTGTACAAGTAGGTCTTTTCCCTGTTTTTATGATCTCTTTGGGATAAAGACACAGTAGTGTCATTAGAGGGTGGGAGTTTTAAACCAATGCAGTTTGCTATGTTTAAGGACAAAAGGGGAGAAACCAATAGATGAGAAGTGAAAGATTAGTGAGATGGTTTGAAGGGGAAGCCAACTCCAGTAGATAGAGGAGTTGAGATCAAAGGTACACTGAGATTTTGCCTTGATGGATCTTTTATGACCCTCAATCATATCATGTTGGCTTTATCTCTTGACCTTTCAGTAATTTCAAATTTGAAAATTCCTGTATGTTAATATGAATCTAAAAATATTTTCTTTCTCTTGTACAGTTAATTTCTGTAAAAACAGCACTGATAACAATTTCCATTTCGACATTATCACAGTGGGAAAATATGGACCTTCTATAGAAACATGTGAAGATAACACTAGCAATGGTAAGTGTTCTCTTTGTATAACTTTTGTAATAAGAATTGTCAGGTTCTTTCATAGCCATGGTTCATGGTCCAAGAGTCTGACAGAGGACTAATTTAAGGAATGGGAGGAAATTTAGGCAATCCAATAATGAAAGATAACGATAAAGTGTATTTGTTAAAAATCCCTTCATTTGACTCTGGCTTAACTAACTCTTAAATTGTTAGGATATATTTTCTTTCATTTTATTGATACACTCCTAGAAAGCATTATCTATATCAGTGGTCTCCAACTCCTCTTAGTTAAGAAAAAAGAAAAAAATTGATCAGTACCTTCCCTTTTAAATACATTTTTATGTATGTATTGCCATTGCTACTTTACATAATTATAGAACTTACTCAAGAAGAGAAATTGGAAAAAGAGGATAAAGGAAAAAATAATGTTTGACTCTAGAGTCCAAAGGGGTTTACTGAGGGGAGGGTGACATGATCAAGCCTGACTTTAGGAAAATCACTTTGGAAGTTATATGAAGGATGACTTGGAGAGGGGAGAGTCTTGAGACAGGGATGAAAGTAGGAGGGTATTGTAATAATCTAGGTGAAAGATGATAATGACTTAAACCAGGGTGAAGGCTGTGGGAGTAAAGAGAAGGGGACATATAAAAGAAGCATTGTGAAGATAGAAACTGGCACAATTTGGCAATCGATTAAATATGTGGGGTGAGGAAGAGTGTACAGATGGGGATTATGTTGAGGTTGCTGGCAGGTCTAATTGGAAGAATGGCAGTGTCCTTAATAGGGAAATTCAGAAGAGGGTGGGTTAAGAGAAAAAGCTAATGTAACTTTAGATCTCTGTTGCATCCCAGTCCTGACTTCTTGACCAATGAGACTCACTTTACCCAAATGAAAATTAAAGATGGAAATCAGGATTCTTGCTCATTGATCACTGCTCCAGAGCCAACACTCTGGGAAGCACTTGTAAAGATAATTTTAGGGCTGTGACCAGGGGAAAATCCCAAATAAAATACCCAAGTCAGTCTGGAAATTTATGATAATTTTAATTAATATAGAGGGAAGGATTTAAGGAGAAAGAGGGAAAAGGGTATAGGATTTCTCCACCTGACCTGTGTCAGGGGGAGTTCAAGATCTCCGCCACTAGGTCTCTGAAGGAGATTAGAGGCTTCTAAGAGGATAAAGTTTGGAAAGTAAAGTAGGAAAAACTCAGCCAGAAACTCACCACTGAACCAGACAGTAGCTGTAGCCATGCCAAGATGCCGAAAGGCCCAGCATGCTACCACCAGCCACCTTTCCACCACCAAAGGTACCGGAGAGAGGAAGATAAGACCTTTTACTCTTGTGTCCCCTCCTCTAAATTTTCACATCTACTAATCACATCAGAGGCTTTTTCTCCAGGACTGCCCATTCTTTAGTTCTCATTTTCTTTGATTAAATTATATCTTTTGAGTTACTTAACACTTTTTTTGTTAAGTTCACCTTTTGTTAGTTACTTAACCTTTTTGTGATTAATTTAACCTTTATAGTTACTTAACACCTTTTTGTTTTAAGATCTTAAAATAGACTTAGCTTAAAGTTCTAGCTTCACTATAAAGTAAGAACTAAGTGCCTTCATTGTTCAATCAGGAGATTACAATTTCATCTTCTCCATAAAGTAAGATCTAAGTAGGGTGGAGTAATCTAAATTTCACACACTTGAGCTGCCAGAGATAGGGTAATGGGTGTAGGGTAAAGATACTCTGGAGAGATGATGACTTTCCCAATGTTTTGGGGGGTGTTCCAAGCAGGTACTCTTGGAGAGAAAGGAGGTAGGTGGGGATTTTGCACAGTTCCAGAAGGAAAAGTAGTAAGAGTTTGGGGGCAAACAGGTAGATGTGTTGGAGACAAGTCTCATGATTGGACTCTCTCATTCTTTTCTAATTAGTTGATCATACAGTCTTTCAGGTCAGGCCACAGCCCTCATTTTGGAGAATACCAAATGCTGAAAAGGAAACAATATTAATATTAAACATATGTGTAACTCATATAAGCATTGGCCATGGCCTCTGTTAGAGTCCTCTGATCATCTCCATTTCTTTATCACTCATTCTTCAAACCCTTCAAACCTGGCTTCCAACTTCATTTTTCTACAGAAACTGTTACCTCAAAGATTACCAATGATATCTTAAATCAGGGTTGTTGTCATTGTGTGTGTGTGTGCGTGCATGCACATGCGTGTGCCCTCCAGACCAGTTACACCACATGACTCTTAGTTTCAAGGACTAAATAGAAACAGGAGATATTTGACATAAGACTATTATAGTAGATAAATAAATTGCTTATGATGTGAATTTAGGGTATATATGTGTATAAACATATAAATGTATAACAACAATAATAATCTAGCATTCCTATAGTATCTTTAGATTTACAAAGTGCTTTATACTTCTCTTACTTGATCCTAACAACAAACCTGGGAGGTGGGTGTGATTATTATTACCATTTTACAGTTGAAGAAGCTAAGGTTGAGTGAGGTTAAGTGACTTGTGCAGGGTCATATAGCTAGTAAGTATCCAAGTTTTCCTGACTCCAAGTTCAGCGCTTGGCCCTCTTTCCTATCTGCCTCTGGTGTGTGTTCTGAAAACTTTACATTGTAGAGGAGGAATTGAACTATACTGAACTTTTCTGTATAAAATTTTGTGGCGATGACTCTCGTGCCATTTAGCTGAGCAATGATGACTATCTGGCAGTTGCTTAAAGAAAACCCAATCAGTCACTGAGCTATTTTTGTTCAGATAGCAGCTAATCAGCATCTAGGATTAGCAGGAGCTCAGCTTTTGGCGATCTATGAACAAAGCAGTGGAGTGATCTTCCTGGAACACAAAAATGCTTAAGCAATAGTGGTAGGTGGGGATAGAATAAGGAAGGCTTAATTGCCAACCAGCCTAATGTGTTAATTGACCCAGATCTGGGGGAAAATTAAATGATCTGCTTAAGCTCCATGATTACATCGCTATGCTAGTGTACAGGGATGGATTTTTCTTATTTGTGCACATATTTAGTAATGGGTTTTTAGATATTCAGTTGAACTTCATAACTCAGAAATAGATGCTGTTTGTGCATCTGAGGAAATTGAGTCTTTTAGGTTCCTGGGATTACTCCGTCACACACAGACAACTTCCAGGACACTTATTCAATATTTATTTGTTTTAAAGCCTTTATCTCCTGTTTTAGAATCGATATTAAGTATTGGTTCTAAGGCAGGAGAGCACTAAGGGCTAGGCAATGGGGGCCAAGTGACTTGCCCAGGGTCACACAGCTAGCAAGTGTCTGAGGCCAGATTTGAATCAAGGATCTCCCATCTCCAGGTTGGTTCCCTAGCTACTGAGTCACCTGGCTTCCCTGTAACATTTGTATTTGAGAGGGACCGGTACTCTTAGGATTCAGGGGAGGGGCCCTGGGAATTTTCAGCCAATCATCAAGTAATTATTAAACACCTGCTATGTGCCAGGTACTGTGCTAAGGGATTTATTAATATGATCTCATTTGAACCTAACAACAACCCTAGGAGATGTGTGATTATTGTCCTGTTTATAGCTGAGGAAGCCAACGTAAACAACAAAATAATGACATCATTTCTATTCACAAGTAGCTTACATTCTAATGGGAGATGAGCACATATAAAAAGACGTGTCATAATTAAAAATGGATATATGCAAAGTAAAAAAATCAACAGTAGATTGGGCTGGAGAGCACTAGCATTTGGGGAGAGGCAGAAAGACTTCATGCAGATAATGATGCCTGAGCTGTATCTTCAAGGAGGGAGGACCTGGGAGACAAAGGTAAGGAGGGAATAGATCTTGGACATGGGGGCTGGCCAAGGAAAGGGCACAGAGAAGGGAATATTGTGTGTGATGAACAGAGAAGAGGATGGTCTGGCCAGATTGCAGGGAGGAGGGGTAATGTCCAGTGAGGTGGCAAAGAGGTTGGAGCCAGGCTATTTAGGTTCTAAAAGATAATCATTTACCGCCTCAGAGAGGGAGCAAGGGAAGGGATCTGAATCAGAAAGCAACTGTCAAAAATTGTTTCTACTATCATGTAACTTTGGAAAATTCATGTGTAAATTTGTCATTGTGATAAAATAAAGATAAAATTAAAAATTTAAAGATAAAGTTAAAAATTTAAAAAAAGAAAAAATTTTTAATTGTTTCTACTTGTAATTAGAATTTTTTAAGGTAACAGAGTTCATGGTTGATCCTTGAGGCAATAGGAAGGCG
This sequence comes from Monodelphis domestica, assembly GCF_027887165.1. Lineage (NCBI taxonomy): Eukaryota > Metazoa > Chordata > Mammalia > Didelphimorphia > Didelphidae > Monodelphis > Monodelphis domestica. The sequence goes on from NC_077230.1 coordinate 57,719,769, forward strand.
CAGCAATTGATTGATTAGCGGAGATGTGTAGTTAGATCTGCCCTTAAGGAAGTCATTTGTGCAGGATGGACTGGAGTGATGAGAGACAGGAGCTCAGGGAGACCAATCAGGAGGCTGTTTCAGATCATCATCATCATCTCTCACCTAGATTCTTGAAACAACCGACTAATTGATGTCCCTCACTTATGGCTAGGTTAGAGCTGCAAGGGGCACATTTATATAGCACCTACTATGGGCCGGGCACTGTGATATATGCATTATAAATATTATCTCATTTGATCTCCATCTTACAGTTGAAGAAACTGAGACAAACAGAAGTGAAGAAGTTAAGAGGTTGTGCCTTGGGTCATACAGGTGTATCTGAGATTAAATTTGAATTGAGGACTTCTTCACTCCAGGCCCAAGGTCCTATTTTTATTCACTAGCTGTCATTGTCAGTGCCATTGCCCTCAGAGAGTGCTTCCAAGCCCACATTCTTCAGTTATTGCCTAAAGAGATGCAAACTGGCCTGGGCTGGGAAAGCAGTACGTCAGAACTCCTACTGATCAGTAGTGGGACTGAGTCCATAAATAGACTTCACACTTCCAACCTGGGCAAAATGGAGAGACCTAGTTAAGAAAAATAGAAAGGAAGAAAAGGAGGAATACAGGAAGGAAGGAAGGAAGGAAGGAAGGAAGGAAGGAAGGAAGGAAGGAAGGAAGGAAGGAAGGAAGGAAGGAAGGAAGGAAGGAAGGAAGGAAGGAGGGAAGGAGGGAAAGAAGGAAGGAGAGAAAGGACGAGAGGAAGAGAAAAAGGAAGGAATAAAGGAAAGAAGGGAAGAAGGGAGATGAAAAGGCAGAAGTGAGGGAGATCTGGAGGGAAGTAGAGAGGAAGGGAGGGAGGAAGGAAGGAAGGAGAAAAAAAGAGTGCAATCAAGAAAGAGGAAAGGGAAGAAGAAATGAAGAAAAGGAAGAGAAAAATGGAAGGAAGAAAGAAAGGAAAGGAAAAAAAAAGGGATGAAGGATGGAAGCTAGACTGATTCTCAGAGGATGAATTTTTCGTTCTTAGTGTACCTGACCCAAATTTTGCTTTGCAGCAAAAATTTCAAAGGCCCATAATTAACTCCCACCCTGAATAAGAGATCAGTGTAAGATTTTCATAGCAAACTAATTACATTATTTTTCTTTTCATTAAAGCGGGCTTCCCAAAGGCAACTCGGTTTTGCAACATAACCATTTATGGTGACATAACCTTGGGAAATGTTTCAGAAGTGAACTGTAACCAGAACCTGGAGACACTGGCGGCTCAGGTATGTGTTACACCATGTCTGCTAGAATCCTTGGAAGATGGTGAGGCTCACAATGAGAATAGGTAAAATGAAGACCCAAAGGAATGAACATTTTTTGCTTTTTTTCATGAGGATTTAATGGAGTACCACTTCAGTATTGTGACTACGCATCCTCTATAGCAATTAACCTTTATCAGAGGTAAAAAGAATGTGATAATGAAAATATCTAAAAATGATGGAAACCGGAGAGTTTAAAACCAGAGAACTGGCAGGAACCTTTGGAGTTCTAGCCTCCCGTTTCCATCATGTACGTCTGTAAGGATTACGCCTGACTTGGGCTGACATCCTGTTAATTCAGATTTGATGCTGGGACAAAGCTTGGCACTAGAAGGCAGGCAGGAGGAAGCTTCCGTCAAGGCAGGCTTGCTGTGAACCTTCCACACCCCCCCTGAGCCAATCAAGTCTAGGCTTTGTGACTTTTTAGAGGAAAAAAAACTAGCCTAATTCACGGGGAAACCTTGGTAGATGCCAACCCTATCCCAATATGACTCTCAAAGATCTTCAGGATTAGAGGATATTCTACTGCCTTGCTCAGTACTTAATTCCAGGGTTCTCTAACCCTAATATTTCAGTGGTTTGATGAACTGGTGATGGTTTGTGTAGGTATTCCTCCATCACTAGAAATCTCACCTTGCTTGGGTTTTCCTGTCCTTTGCGACTGCTGTCCGAGTCCTTTCACAATCCTTCATAAGCAGTCCCCGAAATGGGGTGGGGACTTTCCTTTAGATGTTGTTATGGTACGTGGGTACCAGTAGAGCACTTGGGCAGTCCATTCATCATTCCTCTCTCTTGCCATCTCTACTTGCTTTTGAGTCTCTGACACGGATTCATTATAGGCCATCACTATTTCCAGAATTTGTCTTCTTTTGAATACTAAATAACAATAACAGCTAGTGTTTAGTGCTTTAAGGTTTATAAAGCGCTTTATAAATATTATCTCATTTGATCTTCACAACAATTTGAGAGGCAAAGTGCTCTAACTATCTCCATTTTATGGTCTAAGAAGGTGAGCCTGAAAGGTTGTGACTTGCTCAGGATCACAGCTTGTAAGTATAGTAAGTATATGAAACAGAATTTGAACTCAGATCTGGCTCTTGTTTGTGCCTGGCACGTAGTAGGCACTTAATAAGTATTGATTGATTAAAACAGTAAGGAGTACTGGAGTAATTGGTAGTAAAAGGAAGCCTCACGCAAAGTCATTTTTCAAAATATTATATGTTATATATAATCACTGTGTGAAATGTTTTGGTTCATTTTGTTTTAAACAGGTAGAAAGCAACACTACAGATGATTATACAGAGATTTCTTCCAAAACCCTGGCTTTAACCTCCAATACAAACCAGCTGACAGCTCAGAACATCTCATATGCTACCACTGTGGTACAGCAGATTTTCAATGAGTCCAAGAACGTACCATCCGAGGTAAGACTTCCTGGAGTCCACAAGCAAAAATACAAGCCTCCCCTTGTTCCATGATCCAGGACCCGGGAGGTGTCTATCACTGAGATTGTGTTTGCCTTCTGCTGCATATGTCACTCAACCTACCTGTTTCCCCATTTGCCTTAGCTATCAGAAAACCAAGCATTGCCTTGATTGCCCAGTACTGTCGTCTCCATTCAGGTATTTAAATGCAGTCCTCTCTCACTTGGCCTCTTATTCCTCCAGGTATTAACACTTTCTTCCTTTTGAAGTTGCTTTCTATTAAATACTATCAGTCAGTCAGTCAATAAAAAATATTTATTAAGCACCTACTATGTGCCAGGCACTATACTAAGGGCTGGGGTCTTCCAGTCTAACAGGGGAGATGACTTGCAAATAACTATGCACACATCAGGAATAAAGAGGATAAATTGGAGATAGTCACGAGGGAAAGCACTAGAATTAAGAGGGTTCTGCAAAAGTCTTTCTATAAAAGTGGAACTTCAAATGGGCTTGAAAGAAAGCAGGCAAACAGGAAGCTGAGAAGAGGAGGGGACAGCTAATGAAAATGCCACATGGGGCAAGGAAATGCCTTGTTTGAGGAACAGAAAGAAGTGAGTGTCCGTGCATGGAGGGGGTTAAGGATGTAAAGTATAAGAAAACTGGCAAGGTGAGGATTTGATGTGATCTAGAGGTGATGAGCCACCGGATTTCCTGTGCTTCTATAGAGTATATGTGTGTGTTTACCTATATGTATTTGAATATAATTTACATAATATTTAAGGTTTGCAAAATGCCTTACAAGTATTATCTGATTTAATCTTCAAAATAAGTCTGGGAGTGAAACGCTGTTCATTTTATACATGAGGAAACTGAGGAAGAGGGAGGTGAAGGGATTCGCCTAGCATCACCCAGTTCCTAAGTGCCTGAGGCTGAGTTTGCGCTCAGCTCTTCCTTATTCCAGGTCTAGTGTTCTATCCCCTGGGAGACCCAGTTGCCTCCATCTAGTAGAGTAGTTAGATGGAAGAAGGTTGATAGATAAATAGATAGCGTATGTGTTTATGTACCTAGGAATGTACTTAAATCACCACTATTTCCCCCAGCCCCTCCCTGGAGCTTACACAGACTAGACAGCTACCCAGCCAGTGACACAGAGATGAGGGACTCAGTGAAGATGAAGAAATATATATTTTAGATGTGTCTAAAATGGACATTTTTGTGTTTGGCGATACATGTTAAAACAGTTTTGTTTTTCTGTCTTTTTTCAATGAGAGGAGTAGACGACGAGCGAATGAACTTTGTAAAACTAAACTAAAATTTAATTTAAAATGGAAGAGTTTATAAATTCCTTTAGGTCATAGACTATTTCATTGTAATTGAGCTTTGTGTCTCCATTGCCTAGTGGCAGCCAGGTGGCACAGTGGATAGTGTGTGGGACCTGGAGTTAGGAAGACTCATCTTCCTGAATTCAAATATGGCTTTAGATAGTACTAGCTGTGTGACCCTGGGCAAGTCACTTAACCTTACTGTTGATCTTAGTTTCCTCATCCATAAAATGAGCTGGAGAAGGATATGGCAAACCACTCTAAAATTTTGGCCATGAAAACTTCAGATGAGGTCCAAGAGTCAGACACAGTGAAAAACAGAAAATTCCCGTTGTCCTGAACCGATAGGAGATGAATAAATGCTTACTGATATTGTCTATTTTTAACATCGTCATAATTCTCCTAAGTATCCATTCCGTGCCCAGAGAGTCATCCCATAAAACAGAGAGTATTTTTTTAGAAAGGAAAAAAAGATCAGCTCACAGATCAAATACCTCTACAATGTGTATTAACATTTAAATTTACCAGTTAGAGTTATGCTTTCCTCCATCTGTCCCTAACAATTTTTCCCCCAAGTAATGTTTTCCCCATCTTCTGTAAATATCATACTATGTTCCTTTATTTACTTTACCTTAATCTTTCTTAAGGTGGTCCTCTTCCCACTCACACTCTTCCTGCCACCTTTGATTCTCCCCTCTCATTTGTTACCACCCCCCTTTGCTTTGGAGTTTTATTAGTTCCTTTTTCTTTATCTTTAAACTCTAATTATATAATCATTTCCTTCCTTTTCCCTTTTTAGTTGATCCCCCTTTCCTCTCCTCCTCTTCAACTAGTTCTGTTCATTAGTTATAATTTTTTCATTTTTTCTTCCCCTTTCCACAAAGGATTGGTCTCTTTGTCTTCATTATCTATCCTCTCTTTCTCTCTACACTAGACCCTTGCTTTCTGATTGATGGTCTCTATAATTATCTGATCTCTTTCTTTTCTCTGTATTACTCAAGCAACTAAAGTTTCCATGACATCCATTCTAGGGTTCTCCCCTCTGGGCAGGTTCTGCCACTGCCTTTTAGAGCTTGTCCACTAGATTCCTCTTTTCTATCACACCTTCCTCCTAAGAATATCACCACTTATTTAGCAGGTGTCAGAAATTACACTGCCCCATGGTAAGGCTCCTCTGCCACCATATCCCTGATTATTCAGCTGACTATTGATCTAATTCACTCCCAGCTGAGACAGAAGGTGTAGATATTTCAAGCACCAAATCCCCCCAGGCCACGTCCAAGGTCTTCATCCCCCTTCACAGACCACATCTCTTTATCCATAAGAGCATCAGTTGAATTCCTTTCCACCTGAAAGGAGGTTTCTTACTCTTTGTATCTTTCCCCTTCTTCCTCACTCCTACCCCAGTAGGCTTTTTCCTTTTCTAGATGACATTCCCCTAATTACTAGTCTTTTACTTAACCCTGGCATATCACCACGTTTTCCTCTCCCCCTTCTATGTACTCTTTTAAGTTGTGATGTCATCCTACAAAAAAACAAAAACAAAACCAGCATTGATTCACATGCTATTGCCAGGTTCTGTTTATAATTCTCTTTGCCTCTTTTTTTGTTTCTTCTACTAGATTTCTACATTCACACTTACCTTTCTGTATATATTTAGAAAGAAATTTCTTACTGGTCTCTCTGTTGTCACTCTTTTGTTGCTGAGGTCCTTGGATGCTGCAATTATTTGCTCTGCGTTTTTTCCCCCTTTTTTCGGAGTATTTAAGAAACAAATTTTTCTGGTTTTCTGTCTAAAAATGTTTCAGACACCTCCTTATTATCAAAGTTCATCTTTTTTTTTTTCAAATATGGTTAAGCTCAGATTTGCAGGGTAGATCATTCTGGGCTGCATCCTGCAAGCTCTTTGGAACACATGATTCCATTCCCTCTTGTATTTTCTGGTGAATACAGGATAGTTATGCATTATTCAAATATCCTTTCCTTTGTATTCGAAGGTTTTTCTCTTGATTACAGGCAGAACTTGTTTCTGAATTGAACTGTAAAATCCAACCACTACATGTCTTGGAGTTTGCAGCCTTTTTATTTTTTTTCTGGAGATTATATATTAATTCTTTCAAATGGCATTTCATATTCTATGACTAGCAGTTCTGGTCAATTCTTTTCTATTAATTTCTTTATTATTGTGTTACATTTTCTTTGTCCTGCCTTGTTCTTTTGGAAACTTATGATGCTGATGTTGTCTACACATCCTGACATCAAGATCAGTATCTTTTGCTTGCACAGTAAGCATATTATCTTTACAATTTTTTTAAGTTTTTCTTCTTATTTACTCTTCACTTGTATCTATTTGAATTCCCAGGCTATGATTCTCTCTTTTGTTTCTTTACAGATTTTTGTTTTTCCTATTCTGCTCTTTTTTTTTTGCTGTGTAGGATATAAATTCTGCTCTCATAATTCTAATTTCTTTTTTAAATCACTCAAGAAAAGCATGTTGTAGTTCTACATTCTTCTCAAGTTCCACAGTTCCTCTTTCTCAGCAAATACTAGTCATTTTCCTTTGTCTTACAGTATTTATTCATAAATGCCTAAACTAATTGGTTAGAGCTATGTTAATATTTTCCCCATTGATTTCTTATCTGCTTGTGTTCAAGGTCTTTGAGTGTTCTTCTTCTCAAGACATATGTTATATATGGTAACAGAATTCTCTCTTCGCCTTGATTTTCCCCTATTGTTTACTTTCTGACTCTATTCCCTATGATGGTTGTTTTTGGGGGTTCTGAATCTCAAAGTGTATCAGCCTTCTCCTGCATTGAGCAATTCATGGTTCATCAGTCTAGGCATCTGCCTCACATGCCTTTTGGGTGGTCAGACCTGGATGCTGTGGTCTTTCCTTCAAGTTTAGTTGAGTGTTATATATTCTTTCTTCTCCTCCCCACCTCCAACTGGATCATGCCCTAGTGTCCTGTCCTACTCCTTCTGCTTCTTAGTTCTTTGGTCTAGTATCAACAATTCAGAGAATTGCTACATTGGTGCAACAGGATTGCAGAGGCTGTCAGTGACCCTGCACAAACTTCCATAGCCTTATAGGATCTTAATACCATTAGAAAGAGGGAGAGGGGACGAAGGTGTGGAAGTAGATTTTGTTATAAGCCTGTGTCAGGTCTTTATGTCTGCTAGTGCTACCTTGATGCTAGTAGTGTGTGAAGTGTGGAAGGAGAGCTGAGTGAGCCCTGGATCAAGTTAATAGGTTATTGAGGGTTTGTTTGTTTTTTTAACCTCTTTTGGATTCTAGGTATCAGCCTTGGAGACAGCTGATGTTGCTTTATCTTTAGCACTTAATATCATTTTGGAGACATTTGAGAGGGCATGGAGATCCAAGTGCTCCATCTTGTTCATGCAGCACAGATGTTGAACTACATAGTTATAATGGCTGAGTTGGAGCTTAGAATTAAGAATATGCATTACTCTCATCTCTTTGGAGGAGTGGAGGCCTAAGAGGGTGGAATATTGTGGATACTGTCAGAAGTGGTTGATAGATTTTTAGGTTTTGATTAACTGATTCTTTTCCATTTTTAAAAAATCTTTATTACAAGGAATAGTTATCTAAATGGGTGGGAGACATATTTGGAAATGGAGATGATATAAAAACAAAAGTTATCAAAAAGATTTTGTTGCCAAAAAATAAAGATCTTAAAATATTTGTTGAATAATTGATTAATCTTCTGAATTTCTGATTCTTTCTCCTTATCAGGCAAAGAAAGTTGCAGTAGCCACTGTAAGCCAACTTCTAGATGCCAAAGAAGACATTTTTGAAAATGTTGGCAGCTTTGGAACGTAAGAAGAGTAACAATTTAGAAATAAAACATAATGAATCGAAATTTGTTCATTCACTCATCTCTTTCCTTCCCTCCTTCTTTCATTCTCTCTCCCTCCCTCCTGTTCCTCCTCTTCCCTCTCCTTCTCTCTCTCTCTCTCTCTCTCTCTCTCTCTCTCTCTCTCTCTCTCTCTCTCTCTCTCTCTCTCTCTCTCTCTCTCTCCCCTCTCTTCTCTCTCTCTCTTTCTTTCTCCTCTCTCTCTCTCTCTCTCTCTCTCTCTCCCCTCTCTTCTCTTTCTCTCTCCCCAATGTTGAAATATTAACAAAGGTTGTTTAATCCCATAGATTCATTTAATCCCATAGATTCATGTCCTTGACTGAAGTAGTGAACTATAGATTGGAAACATCGTTTTCCAGATGGCTACCTATTGGGTCCAATTAGCTTTGTGGCCCTGGAGGAGCAAGCCTATATGCTTATAAAGGCAAACATGGTCTTTATAGCTCTGGTGGCCTAGAGACTATGTAAACTGCTTCTAGTCCTGACTTTATAAACTTTTCTAGGCTTGCTCAATTGGAAGGACTAAAGATTGCAGAGGAATGAACCCCTCTCCTTTTTATTCCCTACTTTGTTGCCAGGTCAGCAACATCATACATCTAGAACTAGAAGGGATGTCAGAAGTCATTTTGCCCAAATCCTACATTTTACAGAAGGCTTCCCCCAGATGATGTGCCCAAGGTCCCACATGAAGTCAACATTAGAGGTGGAATTTGAACTAAGAATCTTTAATCCCAGATCCAGTGTACTTTTGACTGCTCTGCTCACTACTAGCCAAATAATTCACTGCAGTGATTTGTTAGTCTACAAGGTATTTCCCTCCCTACTCCCCATCTCAAGCTTCAGGTCCCTGTACTGACTCCACATTAGTTCTTTCTTTATCACTTTCAAAAATCCCTAGGTCAATGTAAAATGGTGTGTTTCTTCCTATAATTCTTTTGGGCAACTGGGATGTAAATAAATCAATAGGTTTCACTAGTTCTCAATCTATAGGATCATGAGAGTATGGATTTATAGCTGGAAGGGACCTTCCATGCACTAGTTACATGACAGAATATAACTCCTCATAGAGGCTACCTGTATAAAATCATAGGATCATAGATATATAAGCTGGAAGAGACCTCAGCAGCCTCCTAGTCAAAACCACAAGGGGGTATAGCCTGACCTTAGAGACTAAGTGCTTAGTAGATGATAAAATTCAAAGAAAAAATACAAATAATCTCTCCATCATTCAAGCAAAGGTTCACTGACCTCTTAATAAGTCTGTCCTTGGCTTAAGTATATGTCTTAGCTATGCATGCACTTATAATAGTGTCTAGACTTTGTCATCCTATGCAATCTACCACAGAATCTTTGCAACTTCTCATCTTTATCCTTCTCATCTGTTATTGTTTTGTTATTCTTTGGAATGATTCAGCCACAGTGTTTTATGGGAAATTCTCATTGAAATTACTCAAGAATGTTCTGTGCTGATAGGAAGAGTGGATGAAAACATTGGGAATGAGGAGGAAAATGTGAGGTTTTCTTTACTTCCCCCTGAGTCCTTTCCTTCCCCACAGAGGTATGGGTATGAAGGAGCCTAGGAAAACAAGGAGAAAGTATTGATATAGAGATAAAACTGGCAGATAGCACCATCAAACTTGGGTTGAATGGCATAAAAGGTAAGGGACACATTGCTGACTATGAAGGTTCTAAATTCAAGAATTGTGAGAACACTAAGTGGAGCCATAAAATTGTAGCTCCCCCTCCCCCCATCAATCATTAAAGTAATAGAAAAGGATAAGTAGGAGATGCTTTGTGCTTCTAACAGGAGATGGAAATGATAAAATCTCTGTAGAGTGGGCAAGTTATCTGCGGTCCTTTTGGCCTTATAAGTTAGATTCAGTAAGTGCTATTTATCCCCATTTTACAAATAAGCAAACTGAGGGAGGTAACAGTCAAATGACTTGTCCAGATCCTCCCAAGTAGTAAGTGAATGAGACCGGATTTGAATTCAGGTCTTCCTGCTTCCAGGTCCAGGGCGCTATCCATTTCAACACCCAATTGCCTAAAAGTCTTGCTATTTCTCATAAGGGGAAGTATATAAGATTAGCATAAATCTTTTCCCACTGCTAGGGAAAAAAATGTCCAAACTACAGGAACTACTGATGGTGAGTCAGCAACATCTTCTTTAATTATGAACAACAGAAAAATTGAAGACAAATAAGTGGCTCAATAGATTCAGAACTAGACCTAGAAATGGTAGGTCCTGGGTTCAAATCTTTTCTCAGACATTTCCTACCTATGTGACCCTGGGTAAGTCACTAAACCCTCATTGCTTAGCCCTTACTGCTTTTCTGCCTTAGAATCAATACAAATATTGATTCTAAAATGGAAGGTAAAAATTTTTTTAAGTATATTCTTCTTCAAGGGGACTAATGACACATGAAATTTACATCCATAACAACATTAAATAATTTCATTAGATCTAAAGATTGATTATGCTCTCTTCTTTCAATGAAGACTTACTAAAGAAATAGAGAATTATTCCTTGACTTTGATGAATGAATCTATAGTCCAGCCCAACATTGCTGTCCAGTCTGTTGACCTGTCTACAAAAGATCCTGTAACTGTTATTTTTTCTGTTCGAAGAGGTGAGTGACTTTTCTTCATTTACCAACACTAACATCATTTATCAAAATATTTGTCAACAACATTGAATTATTTTCTCTTCATTAATATTTTTTGATGGGGAGATGGAATGGTGCCAAATTTTCCTTTTCCATAGGTGTTAATGACATTCTGGATCCACAACAAACACATATAGGTATAAATGAAACGGAGCTGAAACCAGAGAGCCAAACAGAGCTACAGATCCTAATCAATACCACACAAGGTATATATCCGACTTTTCCATTTTATTTTAATTTTATAATGGACCTGAATTATGTTGAAAATGAAAAGCCTTCTCTTGAGGATGATACAACTCTTCTTTGTACACTGACTTCTTTATGCTTGAATATAACCAAGTTCTATAATATTTTTTAAATGAGTTTTCAATATCTTGGGGCACGGAGAAATTATTTTTGCTTACTTTTGAACAATTTCACAAATAAAGCAAAACAAGAAAAAAGAAACAAAGAAAGATTGAAAGAGACCCCATCCCAAGAATCTATTCTGCCTTCCTCTTCAAATGTAGATGGTACAGATAGAGACAGACAGAGAGATAGAAAAAAAGGAAAGAAGGAAGGAAGGGAAGAAAGGAGAGAGGAAGGAAAATAGGGAAGGCAGAAAAGAGGGAGGAAGACAGAGAGGAAAGAAGGGGAGTTTCAAGATCCAGCAGTCTAAGAAGTCAAGGGTTGCTTCTGACTAGGTTTGACAACTTAGGCAAATAAGGAGTGGGAGACAGCTGGGTGTTTCAAACCTGTACTCAGGTGTCACAGGGAGCTGTTCCACCAGGCATAGGGTTCGTCTTTATTTTATACCTCAGTGATTAAATACTTTTCTGGCACACAGTCTCATTTTTCAACATGCATGTTTCTATAGATCTATATCTATACCTATACCTATATCTATATCTATATCTATATCTATATCTATATCTATAGATCTTAACAACAGATACAAAGCCTAAGGCCCAGTTTTAGGTTGGGGAATTCTGAGCACAGATTTGCCAAAAGTTTTATTCCTAGAAAGAGGGTCCTAAGTGGGTATATAAGAATCCTTAGGTTTAATTTTGTAAGTGGGATCTCCTGGTGATATTCTGGGGGACAGAGTGGGACATTTGTATTAACCCTGCAAGTATGTTGCTCTCATCTATTTTTCCTGAGGCTAAGTAAGAGTAATTCCAATAATAAGGGGATGTTAGTGAGAGAAGTCACACAGAGGGTGAGTGGATGTCTCCATCCTTCCTAGGAGCCACTTTGTGACCTCCTGGTTTCCAAGAGTGACTGTTTCAAAACATTGTGGCTTGATGGCCCCTAGCAGGGGAAAAGAGAAAGAAGGAAAGAGAGGAAGAGAAGAAAGAAAGGAGGAAGGAAGGAATAAAGAGTGGAAGGAATGGAGAGAGGGAGAAAGGAAGAAGAGAGAAAGGGAGAAAGAAGGGAGGGAGAAGGGAAAGGGAGAAGTGAGGGAGGTTTGGAGGGAAGTAAAGAGGAAGGAAGGAAGGAGAGGAAAGGAGAGGAGGAAGAGGAGGAAAGAGGAAGGAAGAAATAAATGAAGAAAGGAAGGACAGCACTTCCTGTGTGCCAAGAATATGTTACATGTTAGGAAAACTGCTAAAAGCAAACAAATTGGTCTCTATGTCCCAAGAGCTAGTGGAAGATAACACATATAGGAGTTATGGAAAGCAGGAAGCAGGTGGGAAAAGAAGAAGGGTATTCAACACTTGTAGATAAATTATAAATCTGAAATTTAAAAAATCAAAATAAAAAGCCCACCAAACGTTTGTTAGCTAATAGTGACATGACCCCTCCTAGGTACGGTTACACCTCCCACTCAAAGTCAGCTCTGGGAAAAGTTAGGACTCCTTCCTGTTCCTGCCATGCTCTTCTGCTTAGCAAGTGCACTCTCTTCTCTGCTACTCTGTCACCCTGCTTAAGGTCCTTATGCCTTTCTTCTCAGTGTCCAAGATTATTGCTGACTTAGGCTATTTGGGCTTTCTGAAATGTTCAAGGTGACAATTAATTGACCTGATTTGTGCCTTTTATGTGCCTTTTAGCTATTTTTCTAAAGACTTTTCCCTCTGCTTTTGTTATGCAATTCAAAAAACATCTCCAATAGTGGGACTCTTATGACAGATGGGGAGCAAGTAGGTGGCACAACAGTGCCAGGCTTGGAGTTAAGAAAATTTATCTTTCTGAGTTCAAATATGGCCTCAGATAATTATTAGCTGTGTGACATGGAAAAGCCACTCAATTGCGTTTGCTCCATTTTTGCTTTTTTGCAAAAATGAGCTGAAGAAGGGAGTGGCAAACCACTCCAGGCTCTTTCTGAAGAAAATCCAAAATGGGGTCACAAAGAGTCAGGCAAGCTAAAGCAACTGAGCAACATTTCCACACCATTGTCCCAGGTTCTGACCCTAGGGACTATAAAAATAATATGTGAACGAATTGGTTATTGATTATAAGCTGATCTTATTGCTTGCTGTGCTTACAAAGTATCTTCCGTTTATATCAGTGAAGTGAAGCTCATAAGTGAACTTCTCTTCAGGGCCAGGCGCAAGGTACACTAAGGAGACTCTTGTTATATAAAAATAAACTATGTATTGAGAATACAAGGATAAAAAAGATTTCTAACTCTAAAGGATTCTAACTCCACCTGAATAAAACTCCCTAGTTCTGCAAGGAATAGCGTCTACTGTTTCCACAGGCTACACTGATCCTTCCTGATCTGACTAACCCAAATTTTTACTATTCTACAATAAACTAAACACTATTATCCTTATACAAAGTATACAACTCTTAACTTTGTCTCCAAGTTATAAAAATAACAAAGGCTGGCTGGCTGAGCCTGAGCAAGAACCAAGTTAGGAGTCCCATTCAGCATCCAATCCAATCCAAAGACCAGGTCTTTCTTTGGTCTTCTTAGATATAAAACACTTTTTGAATCAGCAATAGATAGTCACTAGTGTTTCCCAAGTTGGAAAAGGAAATCACTTAGTTCCTTCAGTTTTTCCCTTCTTTCCTTTTACCTTAGACAGTGAGGAGAGAGAGAAAAGAAGATGTCACCTGCTCCTACCACTGAGGGTAATTGCCAACTCCCTCAGAGTGACTGCCACACCCAGAGAGTGTAAATGCCACAGAAAAACCATTAGACTGTCAACATTTGAAAATGACAACTGTCTCAGCTCTGTTCAGACTCGGATTCTTTCTCAAGCTGGCTTCTCTACTTCTTATCTCTAAACTAATATAGCAACACTTAATTTCTAATATCATCCTTATAGGATCAAGCAAAACAAGTCTAGATGATTCCATAAAGTTCTGAGTCTAGAGTCAGGAAGATTCATCTTCATGAGTTCAAATCTTACCTCAGATGCTTCTTAGTTGTGTAACCCTGGGGCAAAGCACTTAACCTCTCTTTGACTCAGTTTCCTCATCTATAAAATGGTGATAACTTCCTATGGTGGTTTTGAGGATCAAATGAGATATTTGTAAAGTGCTTTTCAACTTACTCTAATTTCATGTGGCAGTTCTTCAAATATTTAGAGAGCTTTCTCATTCTTCCTTTTCTCCCTCCCAAGCTTCTTTCTTTTCTTTTTAAACTCTTACCTTATCTTAGAATTGATACTAAATATCAATTCTAAAGTAGAAGAATGGTAAAGGCTAGGAAATTTGGGTTAGGTATGCCCAGGGTCATATAGCTAGGAAGTGTCTAAGGTCAAATTTGAACCCAGAACTTCCCAACTCTGGGCCTGGCTCTCTATTCACTTAATTACCTAGCTGCCCCATGTGCTCCATACTCCCCTTCCCTATCTTTTATTATCCTTAGTTTCTTTCATTTTTATCTGGCATAATTTTCCAGCTTTCTATCATCCTGCTCATTTTCATATGATTATATTTCATGTTCTTTTGGAAATGGGATACCCAGAGTTTGAACACAACACTTTAGCTCTTGTGTGATTTGGGCAGAATACAGTGAGACCACAACCTTCTTGTTCTAGAGTTCTCATTGTTGTTAGATTATTGTTTGGTTTTTTGTTTTCTGAAAGAATTATAGGATTCTCAATCCTGAACCCACCTTTTTCATTTCAAATAAAAGAAAATGGAGGCACAGAGTTCAAGTTACTAGCCCAGGGTCATGGAGCCAGCAAGGGTCCTGGGCAAGCCTAACTCCGATCTCTGACTCCATATCCACACTCTATAGAACATGCTCCCTTTCACCGTGGCCACCAATTGAATTCAATACATTCCCTAGACATTTTTTTCAGACAAACGTCTATCAAACCACCCCTTGCTCATCTTCTACTTATAACATTGATTTTTTTCAAAGCCAAATGTGAGTTTAATTAAAATTTTTAATTGCATTTTGTTTTTTTACCAACAAAAATTTGCTTTTTCTCTTTCCCTCCAACATGTAGATTTGTCTTGCTTAACTATAAGTATTTGTCGAGGTTTTTGTTTTTACTCAGTTGTTTTTTTTCTCACTTGGTAGGGAGAGGAGGAAAAGAGTAGCTAGCAAATAGAATTAGCAACAAAAAAGAAGAAAAGAAAGGAGTTTCATTAAAGCATTAACTATTTTATAAAACTATATAATTACTCAGTATGTGTATATATGAAATATATGTGTATATATAGATATGGATATCTATATATACCCTTTCATCTATCTATCTATCTATCTATCTATCTATCTATCTATCTATCTATCTATCTGTCTGTCTGTCTGTCTGTCTGTCTGTCTATCTGTCTGTCTGTCTGTCTATTGAGGGGACACACACGTATGTGTGTGTGTATAATTTCCACATGTATACATAGGTGTCACTTCCACATTGTAGGAGTTAGGAGCATGATCTAACCTGGAAAATCTGCATAAAATATTTTGGCCCTCCTTTTGTATCAGAGAAGAAGTCTGATTTTTTTCTTTTTCTTTTATGGGGTGTTTACAGAATCTTATTGTAAAATCTGGGTTAAGTATTTGGTCATAGGCTATATAGTTTCTAATTTTTTTCTGTATTGTCTGTTGGCCTTTGTGTGTCCTCTGTGGCTTCCATAAAGCTTTACAAAAATTCCCTTTTATTTTCTGATGTTGATCCACAATATTTCAAAACCATGATGAGGAGAGTGGTGATGTTGAAGGAATACTTGTGCAATGTGTATGTGTGTGTATATATATATATATATATATACACATATATATATAGTATTATGTAATTTAATTCCATAAAATGGAAGCAGATAGAAGAAAATTCAGAATGAAAGAGATGAGTAATACAGCTTTTAAAATATTGTATTGAACATATATATTTATATAGAAAAACAAGCTAGACATAATAGAGATAAGTTCTGTGTATAATCCTCATTATTTACGCTTCAAATATAGAAATGCTAGTTTTATTTGGTGTTAGTAAAACTCTAAATAGCAAAAAGAAATCAAATAAAAAATATATAAAGAAGACCATTTATTCCTCTTTTAGGTATTTCTAATAGCTTAAATTGCTTCCTTGGATTAACTAAAATCTACCTCCCTATAAATCAATCAATCTTTATTAAGTGTCTATTATGTGTCAGGTACTATGTCAGGTGCTGGGGATACAAAAAGAGGCAAAAGATAGTCCCTGACCTTAAAGAAAAAATATACAGAACAAGTTATTTAGAGCATAAATAGAAAATAACTAATGAAGGAATTAAGAGGGAAGATCTCTTATAGAAGGTGGAATTTTAGCTGGGATTTATAAGGAGCATTATAGTACAGGGAAACTCTTTTACACCCTCTTGTGGAATAATGTGGAACCGTGGTCAATTATATCTGCAAATTTTAATCTCTATCAACTGAAGAGAGGAATTCATAATTATTCAAAACCAAATCTTCAAGGATATTATGGGAGTAAATGACAGAGCATATATCAAAAGACTAAGGTAGAAATGCATTATTATAAAAGTTCCAAAAAAAGTGCCTGAAAGATTCTACCCTATTTCACCTGAAAAAGATTAGTAGTTCATTGTGTGAATCATTTTTATCTGAGTGGTTTGACTAACAGCAGGATACATGATGCCCATTTGTAGGTGTTGAGAAAAGTGGCTAAACCTTGTATAGACAATTTGATATCCCTGACAATTCTACTTAACTAAAACACTTTGCATTAAGGCAGTGCCCCAATTACATGAACATTTGGAAAACTTTTCCTGCCCTTTCTTATTATCTTTGAGAACCGTATTCTCACATACGCAAGCACACACACACACACACACACATATTACTGTGCTCCACATTTTAAGGGTCCAAAGGTTTTTTGTTTTGTTTTTTAAAGTCAAATAAGAGTTGCCATAATTTTGGTGTCTTTCACATTGTTTTTGAAATTTTTATTTTATTTTGACCTTTGCTGTAAACAGTCAAAGATCTGGCCACACATGTGCAGCCAATTCTGAGGAGAAAAATATACTATTCTTATAACCAGCTCTTTTTCAGTATGTTGACATAGTCAATTTCCCTTTTTTATTAAAATAATCACTTTCAGTGTTTGTCATTTTTCAGTGCCTTCTGACACATTTTTTGAAGACAGTAATAAGGATGTCTATGCATGAGGGTTCTGAGTAGTCTACAAATAAGACTGTAACATCTTTAGTTGCTTTATCTTCCTTTGTATCCATTTTCACAGTGATCTTATGCATATTTTAATTTCTTCTTAACTACAGGCACCAACAAGAAATTTGGCTTTGTTCTGTATCAGAATAACAAATTTTTTCAGTCAAAAATATTCACCATGAAGTCAAATTTTAGTCAAAGGATTGTTGCAGGCAAAGTTTCTGATGATGATACTAACAGTTCAATGATGAAGGAAGTTCCAAATGTTTCTGTTGAAATGATTTTTAAATCAAAGGTGAGTTTCTAAGTCATACTAACAATTTGGACCACTTGAAATTCTCTAAGCCAAAGATGGTACAAATAATTAGAATTCAAAGGAACTTTCCTCTTCTTGGCTAAGTAATAGGAGACAAAGAGATAGATCCCCTAATGGGAAGGAAGGAAGGAAGGAAGGAAGGAAGGAAGGAAGGAAGGAAGGAAGGAAGGAAGGAAGGAAGGAAGGAAGGAAGGAAGGAAGGAAGGAAGGAAGGAAGGAAGGAAGGAAGGAGGGAAGTATAAAAATTAAAATTAGTTTCTCTACTAAAAGTATTATATTTTTAGAGGTATATTAAAGATTAAGAAATAAAGAGAATAAAGAAAATACAAAATAAGAAAGTACGTGCAACCTACATCTTGCCGGCTAGGTAGATTGCCAGCCTGGTAGAGAGCCGCGTGTCCCCAGAAGCGGAAGCCGAGAGAGCGAGCGTAGGTGGTACAGTCAGTTTAAATACCCCTTTTGCTCTCGCACTCAGGTGATGACTCAGGGTGAGATATTAGGCATTGTGGAACTACCAAGGACTTCTGGGAATTGAAGTCTGGGGTTCAAATCTCCATTTTTACATTTCTTCGTTTGATCCTTATTAGGAAAGATTTTCCCCAAAAGGATCATGAAAACATAATCAACTTAAAGATTACAATAATTTGAGGATAAAAGGAAAAAAGAACAAAACCAATAATTGCTAGACGCCTTGACAAAAAGCCAATGGGGGGGGGCAGTCCCCTTTGGCATGAAAGTATACATAGGTCTGGAGGCATCTTCATGGTGTCTTCTCCAAACATTTCAGTTTCTGGATTCAGAGAGATATCATGTTTCTTAACCTAAAATTCTTCTTAAAAAAAATTTAAACTTTGCAATTTAAAATAATAATATTTTTTACATTTTCCCGTGAGGAGGATGATTGAAAAACACAGGATCACTTAGGGATGCATGGCTGAGTCATGAGGTATGTGAATCAATTTGCAAGAGAAATTAAAAAGACATCGGAAAAATTCAAATAAAAAAAGATAATTTCTGGATGAAAATATAGATTATCAGTCTTATGTGTAAAAAGTCTAAGTAAAGGAAAAGTAAATCTATAACAGGTCCTTGAATTAGGACCCAATTAAAATGACCTAAGCAATGATGCATTTACCCAATAGCCAGGACTACAGAAAGTTTGCCACACTATGAAAGACAGAAAAGGGACTAGATTATAGGAGCCAAATTTGGGATACTTATCTGTAAGTATTTTTAGAGTGAGTGTGGATACAAGGAAGGCCTACGTCTTAACGTATGTTAAGCACTGCAACCTTGAGACTTCACACTAATATATCCTACGTGCTCTTTGTGGCACTAATCAGGTTTAGCTTTGTGCTTCATTGACCCTGTGAAATGGCTCATTTGTATATCTTGTCCTAGAATCAGACAGAATCATTAAGCAAAGTCCCCCAAATTTTTTAAAACAATTAGTGGCATCATTTTTACAGAAGGAGGGTGAAAAGAAGAGAGGGAGGAAGGGACAAAGGAAGGGAGGGAGGAAGGGAGAAAGGAAGGGAAGGAGGAAGGGTGAAGGGAAGGAGGCAGGGAGGAAGGAAGAGAGGGAGGGAGGAAGGAAGGGAGGAAAGAAGGAAGGAAAGAAGGAAGGGAGGAAGGAAGGGAAGAATGACAGAAAAAGAAGGAAGGGAGGGAGGAAGGTAGAGAGGGAGGAAGGAAAGGAAGGAAGGAAAGGAAGGCAGGAAAAAAGGGAGGGAAGGAGGGATAGAGTAAGGAAGATGGAAGGGAAATAGGAAGGGAGGGAGGGAGGGAGGAAGGAAGGAAGGAAGGAAGGAAGGAAGATTTACACCTCAGATATTGGCAAACATTGTCAAATCAAAGCTTGTTTTATTATATTATTGGTTGTCTAGATGAGAAAGCTATGGGAAAATGCTAACAATCCAGACTAGACTTATAAGTGTGTCATGAGTAGTTTTTGTTGTTAGAGAGCCCCTTATTGTTAAATGGAGTCAAGGAGAGTCAGGCATGATTAAAATGACTAAACAACAAAAAAGTTATTATAATCAAAGTTCTCTAATATTTCAGAAAAAATACAAAAGGCAATAAGCACTCATTAAATGCTTATTATGTGCCAGGCACTTTACTAAGTGCTGTGGGTGCAAATACAAGCAAAAAGAAGGATAATCCTTACATTTAAGGAACTTTACATTCTAACAGGTGAATTTTCTCATTCAGTCATATCTGACTCTTTATGATCCCATTTGGGGTTTTCTTGGCAAAGATACTGGAGTGGTCTGCCACTTCCTTTTCTAGCTCTTTTTAGAGATGATGAAATTGAGGCAAACAGGGTTAAATGACTTACCCAAGTTCACACTAATAGCAATCATCTGAGCCCAAATTTCATCTTACTCACATGAGTCTTCCTGATTCTAGATCCAGCACTCTATCCATGTAGATAGCCTCCTAGCTATCTAAAACATCACATTAAAAGTAGCTAAAAATCATTGGGGATTGAGAGGAGTGTTGCTCACATGAGGGGAGGCAATGAAGTCTATAGTCATAAACAGAGACAAAAGAAGAATAAAAACCAGCTGACTTGAGGCTCTGTATCCAATGGAAGCCTTGGAAATATCTCACCAATAGGAAAAGGGGGCCAGCATGACTGAGGGATATTTCAGGGTAAGAAGGCTATAGGCTTTGAGAGAAGTTCCTGGGTAAGAGGGCAACTGAAGCCTGGTAGCAGAGGCTGGAAAGTCAAAAGCAAAGCTAGGGGACAAAGAAATAGTTTAGAAATAGAAATAAAAACTCCAGAAATGGAAGCAAAATCATAGAGAAATGTTTTGTATTTTTGGTCTAGTTCTTTAATTTCATTGGTATAGGAAGCTACTAGTGAGAATGATGCATGTCAGAAAGTTATGGACTTAGCTGCCTAGGAGGACAGAAAGGTTCAGGATTTTACTACATTGACAAGAATTTAAACCCCAGTCCAGTCAAACTCCAAGGCTGCCCCCCCATCTACTACACATTTCTCCCTCTTAATACAGATGTGAGAAAAATAAAAACTGAGGGAAAGGACTCAATATTTAAGAAATGATGAGAAACTCCATAGAGATGTGATGTAAAATTCATTTAGATTTCTATCTCATGCCACAAATTTTAGCTGAATCATAGAAAAGAACTAAAAGAAATTAGAAGAAAATGAAATAACCTATTAAATCAGTTGTGGAGAACAGATAGATTCTCCAGAATAGATTCTATTTATTAAAAAAAATAGTGAGAATGTTTATTGATTGGGGTAACAAACTTATGTTAAAAGTAGATTACTTAAAAATATAATTTCACATTTTACAAATATTATTTAAACCTAACAACAACCTTGGGAGGTGGATGCTATTATTATCTCCATTTTACAGAAGTGGGAACTGAGGCAGGGTATATGACTTATCTATGTATCATACAGTTAGAAAATATGAAAGCCTGGTCTTTCTGACACCAGGGCCAGCACTCTATCAATAGACAGCTTTTAGCTGTCTTTAAAAATCCCTAGATAAGCACCTCAAACTCATTTAAACTATTTCCATCTATTGATTTTTTTCTGCTCCATACTTCCCAGATCCCTTATCAGATTAGTCAATAGCAAAATTGATTTGAGTTAAGCCTCTTCTCCTTTTCCTTTCAGTTAATGGTAGAACATGCTCAAGGTTCATTTTTTCATTATCATGGCTTTTGTGTAAATTCAATAATTCTCAGATTGTCTCTCCTAGATCTATTTTCTAGGTCACTTGTTTCAATAAGATATTTCATTTTTTCCTCTGTTTTTTCATTCCTTTCATTCTGCTTTATTGTTTCTTGATTTCTTATGAAATTATTAGTTTCTAGATGGTCAATTCTGATTTTTGAGGCCTAGTTTTCCTCTGTAAGTTTTTGATTCTCCTTTTTCAATTGGCCCATTTCTTCTTGCATCACTTTCATTTTCCTTCCCCACTTTTTCCTCTGCCTCTCTTAATTGGTTTTTAAAGTCTTTTTTGAGCTCTTCTAGACTCCATGCCATTTCATATTTTACTTTTGGACTTTTCTTGTGTTTCCTTTGCTTTCACTATCCCCTTCTGTGTCTGCACCTTGCTCTCTGTCTCCATAATAAATCTTTAGAATTGGGTGCTTTTTTGGTTGTTTGCTCATTTTTCCTATTTAATTATAGGTAGGCTCTGTTTTCTGGGAAGTTGTGGTATCCTCTTAAACTTCAGTCCTTCCTTGATGCTATTTTCAGCATATTTTCTGGGTTGTTACTAGTTTACTATGTAGTCTGAGAGCTCTGATAGTCTCCTCTCCCTACTGATTCAATTGACTCTTGAGATGTTGCCAGCTTAAAGACTTTCTTTAAGCTTGAGTTATAAGCTTTTTATCTCACTCTGTACTTGACCAGGTCAGGTGCTGATCAAATTCTATCCCCAGGCTTAGGCTTATTTTTTTTTTAATCTCAAGGTGTTCTTGATTCACTCAGGCACACTCTTGATTGCCCTGTCCTGGAGCTCTACCCTTAGTTTTAGGCAAACAGATCCTGGGGAAGCTCCCCCTGAGAACTGTGTCCTCACCTCAAGCCCAGGCTGAGATTCCAGGCTTTGCTTTGGGCCCATGTATATTGGCCCTCTTCAGCCCATATTGCCTTGGACTGGGACTCTAGACTTTTCCACAGATTTGAAATTTCAAGGGGTGTGAGTTGGTTTGGACCACTACTTTCCCAGGCAGGATCTCAGGGTCTGCCTGCCAGAAAGGGCTTAAGCTCAGAACCTGTGAGAGCAGATGTGTGGGGGTGGGAGGTTTGGTTTGCTCTTGACTTGCTCCTCACTTGATGCTATGTCTTCTACTAGCTTCACTCCCCTTTTACCTCAACCCCCCAGATGGTCTCTGCCTACCATTTGGGTTTCTCCTTTTTGAGGGTTGTTTCACTCTGCCTCTTTGTTGATTCCTTCACTCCTGTATTCCTTTTGTGATGTTTTACCCTTGGTTGGGGCAGATTTTTATGGTGAAATGGCACTGCTCTCTAGTTACTCCTCCATATTGGCTCTCAAGGTTCATTAAAAAAAATAAAATTAGTTTAAGCAATATTTTTTAAAAGATTGAGACATAGATTTTTGGATATAACTTATATGAGAATGGGTTTCTCTTGGATAAGCATATTTATTATGATTTATTACATATTTACAACAAATTATATCTTTATGCTATATATTATATTGTTCTATATAAAAAATAAAAATAAATGGTAACTCAAAAATATCTTCTTATGTATAATCCATTTCAGCAGATTTACTTTCTTCCTAAAACAAATTTCCTAATATCTAAAGGTTACCTTTTGCCATTGTATTCCCCATTTCATTTGCAGTATAATGAATCTCAATTCCAGCTCCAATCCTATGCCTGTGTCTTTTGGAATTTTACAAAGGATGACTGGGACACCTCTGGATGTAAAAAGAAACCCCAAAACAACTCTCAATTTCTTGGATGCCAGTGCAACCATACCACTAATTTTGCTGTATTAATGGTAAGGACTTTACTCCTTCTTAAAAATCATTGTTAATTTCATTCATTGAATCTGGAGGAAAAATTCATAAGAGGAAATAGTAGCAGAAAAGGATGAACAAATAAATGCATCCAGACCTTAAAAAAAAAAGGAAATTGGCCAGAAGCTCTTGAAGATTTTAAATCAGAGCTTATGAAAAAGATGGAAGAATATTGGCAAGAAAAGTGGGAAATAGTTCAAAAAGAAAATAACAGTTAAAAGACAGGAACTCCCAATTGGAGAAAGAAGCCCAGAAATCAAATGAAATTATAAATAAATTAGAGACCAAAATTAAACAACTGAAGTCCATGAAAAGCAGGATATACCAAACTGAAAAGGAAAAATCCAAAGATTATAGCAGAAAATAAAAAGATTGTAGTGGAAAACCAGTCTTTAAAGACCAGAATTGGGTAATTAGAAGCCAATTATCTCACAAAACAGCAAGAATTAATAAAGCAAAATCAAAAGATTGACACAATAGAAGGAAACATGAAATATCTCACTGAGAAGATGACTGACCAAGAAAACAGGTCTACAAGAGACAATTTGAGAATCATTGGTCTACCTGAAAACCCAGAAATAAACAGAAACCTTGACATTATACTACAAGAAATTATCCAAGAAAACTGCCCTGATGTTCTTGAACAAGAGGGCAAAATAGACATTCAAAGAGTTTATAGAACACCCTCTACACTAAATCCTCAAAAACCAATTGCCAAATTTAAGAGTTTCCAACCTAAGGAAAAAAATTTACAAGAATCCAAAAAGAGACAATTCAGATATCAAGGAGCACCAATCAGGATCACACAAGGTCTGGTAGCCTCCATCACATCCTTGAAAGCTGTTTTGCATAGCATTAAGTAGGGGGAACTCTGCTTCTTATAAAATACTAAATTTCAGCCATCCCTAAAACCATGACTCTGAAGAGCTAATCTTCTCTAATCCAGAATATCATAGGGTCTTTGCCTCAGAAATAGAGAGCTGGAAGAGATCTCAGAGACCATCTAGTCCAGACCCTTCCTTTTACATATGATGAAACTAAGGCCTAGTGCAGTCAACTGGCTTGCCTAAAACTGACTATTTTATGGATCAAAAAATGGAATAGCTTCAGAGGTAATTGTTGAATGGCAACCCTAAGTTTGGCAAACAGAGAATTAGATGCTACAATAAAACATCAAGAATGTTTAAATCATCCTTTGGACTATTTTGTTCCATGCCTTTCTATTTCCAAATTGGATGAACAAGAAAATTGTTTTCAATTCTCCACTTCGAAATTATATGAATTGTGCCATAAGGAACAATGAGCAGGTTAATTAAAAAAAAAAAAAACATGAAAAGATCTATATGCAGAGTGAAATGAGTAGGGAATATTACATACAATGATGGAATTAATATTTGAATATTTGAAGAATAACTTGTGAATGTCCACCTCAAAGAATAAACTGAAAAATAGAAACATGAAAGACATAATAGGTATAGACCTATCTTTTTGTTATATGATACTTTCCATGGTGAGTGGAAGGCATAGAGGGGCTGAGATACCTGGAAATAAATTCTATTAAATAAATAATTTAAAAAATATGGAAATTGCATTAAAGAAGAGGCATCTCATTTTTACATGCCTATATATCACAAAATGAAATGGAAATTTTGCAGGTTAATTTGACCTACATAATAAATAACAACTATCATCTAAATAGGGTGCCCCCAAAGAGTTAAAAATTGCAGAAAGGTTTTCAGGACACTCTGTAGAGCACTCTCAAGATTTGCAATTCACTTTATATACATTATCTCATTTAGGCCTCTCAAAAAACCTGTGAGTCAGATACTACAATTATCTTTATTTACAGAAACAGGCTCAGAAATGATACAAGACTTGCCCCCAATCACACAACTATCAGATGCAGGATGTGATCCAAGTAGTCTGTCCATTACTATGTCAAGCTTCCTTGTAGTTCACCTGGGGCAAACTCAGACTAAAGGTATTTGGACAGAGAAAGATAGTCAGTTTGGCTATCTACTGGGATCAGAATAACTGGGAAATTATGACTTGTAGAAAAGTCTGTCTTTGACAGGTGAATTTGAAAAATGATTTAGGGACAATAAAAGGGGAGAGGAAAATGAAAATGCTAACCATTTATCCATCTGAAGGAGTGTTAAAAGCTGTTGAAATGAACTGATTTCTCATACACATAACTCGGGAAAGTTTTTAATGTGATCTTCCAATTGTTTTTCAGAGTTTTCGTAACAATTACAATTATCCTGAACTAGACATCCTATCTGACATTGGTTGTGGATTGTCCATCGCTGGTTTGGCCTTTTCAATTATATTTTATGTTGTGACCAGGTAAGAGGGAAAGGGGATTTCTCATGAGAAAATCTTCTATGTTCTGATTTCTCCTGAACATATGCTAATTCTATATGAATCAAGGTGGGGGGGGGGGGAAACTCTGAATATATTTTGTAAATAGTATGTTAAGTCAATGAAAGCTATGTCCACAATGTCTCAGCTCAGGAAGGTTTTTCAAGCTACAAAGGTTTCGAATAGAGACTAGAAATAAAAGTGGGCAGCTAGATGGCACAGTGGATAGAATACTGGGCCTGGAGTCAGGAAGACTCATCTTCCTAATTTCAAATCTAGCCTCAGGCACTTCCTAGTTGTGTGACCCTGGACAAGGCACTTAACCCTATTTGTCTTAATTTCCTCATCTGTAAAAGGAAATGCTGGAAAAGGAAATGGCAAACTATTTCAGTATCTTTGCCAAGAAATCCCAAATGGGGTCACAGAGAGTCAGACTCAACTGAAACATCTAAATAACAATAACAAAAGAAATATAACTAAATAGGTATGTCAACTAAAGACCAAGCTAAATATGATTTGGGGTAGTGGTTTTTAAAAGATTATTTTATTATGAATACAAATATCATGGAAATAGATTTTGAGTAATATGACATGTATAAACCAGTGAAATTGTTTGTCAGCTCCAGGAGTGGGGAGGGAAGAGGGAGAGAGAGAGAGCATGAATTATGTAACCATGAAAAAATATTCTTAAAAAAAATTTAATTTAATTAAAAAAAAGATCAACCTAAGTTTGGAGGGTCTGATCCCCAGAGGAATAGTCAAAGTACAAGGGCCAATACAGTCATAGACACTGGAAGTTTTGAATCTGAAGCATAGCCAAACCAGTTTTCTCAATTATGATATAAAAACCTATTAATTTACTCAATAAAATCCATTAATTATATTTTTATACAATCTTTATTCTATGTAAGAAAATTCACTTCTCCTGTGTTTCTTGGTGCAAGAAAAAAATGGAAACTATTTTATAAATTTTTATCTCATTGGCTCCATTTGCTGATGTCCTTTTGGGAAATGTAATCAGAAGAATAGACTATGGCTTTAATTCTCTTGTAAAATACCTTTCATAGGAGATAAGCTCTGAGTTTAAATACTGCCTTTAATACATAATCTACGTCAGCTTCTCTTTTCTCATCTGTAAAATGGGGTTAATATTAGTATCTCATAAGATTGTTGTGAGGATCAAAAGGTATAAGCATTTTGTAACCCTTAAAAAGCTCAATGAAAAGTAGCTATTATTATTATCATTACTATTGCTCTCATTAGATAATAGAAATGAAAAGTACTTGGAAAGAGATAGATAAATCACTATAGGGTGATACATATGAGGATATACTTCCAATGTGGTGGGGAATCTCTGTTCCCATGCCACAGACTCATTCTTATTTTTTTCCTTTTCTAAATTTAAATGATTATTGTGAATGAAGGCATGCTTAGAGAATTTGTAAATGGCATAAAGAAAGGAAAAATGGCTAAAAAAACTCAACAAGTTAGGAAATGGAATATACTTAGGATAAATTTTATTAATTGTTAATAATAAATTAATAATTCTTATTTATTTTATTTTTGTTTAAAAAATCAACTAAGTGAAGATTTGGGAGACATGGTAGATAGATTTAGATAGATAACTTGAGGCTCAATCTGACCTAACATGTCTATCACTAGTTGTGTCTGACTCTTCATGATCCCTTTGGGGGTTTTCTTGGCAAAGATACTAGAGTGGTTTTGCTATTTCTTCTCCAGCTCATTTTACAGATGATTAAACTGAGATAAACAGAGTTAAGTAACTTGTCTGAGGTCATAAGCTAGCAAATTACTGAGAATTTATTTGAATCCAGATTTTTCTGGTTGTACCACTTCACTGTCAGCCTTGGATTACATGAACAGAACTAGTGTCTAGATTAATTAATATACCCACATCTGGAATATTATGTTCAATTTGGAGCAGCGCCTATTAAGAGGTAGGAGGACATTAACAGGTTGGGATATACTTGTGGGAAGGTGACTAGGATGATGAGACTTGAAATTATTTCATATGAAGAACAATTGAAGGACTTGCTATTTTTGAGGTCTTTTCCATTGCTGAGATTTCCTGAACTTCAATGTTTAGTTTAGGACTAAATCTTTGAAGAGAGCTAATATCTTCCCCCTAATATTCGATGAGCTACCATATGGAAGAAGTGATAGATTTATTTTTTGCCTATCCAGAGGATGGAATAGGAAGGTTATAGGAAGACAAATTTTTGTATTGGCATAAGAAAGCAATGGCAACTGGAATTATCCAAAAATGGAATTATTTATTTTATGAAAAAGCTGTCACTGGAGGTATTCAGGTAGGAGTCAGATGATCATTTGTTAAGTATGTTGTGGACCAATTGCTGCATAGTTTGAGGTCTGGAAGGGCTCTTTTGACATTGTCTCCACCTCTTTTCTTAATTTCCTTTGATATTCTAGATTTTTGTTTTCCAAATTAATTATAATATTATTTTATCAAGTTCTGTAAAATAATCTTTTATAAAATTATTTTCATCAAAATAGAAAATAAAAATAAAAGTGATAAAACTAAAAGTTAATTCTTTGAAAAGACTAATAAACTTGATAAACCTTTAGTTAATCTAATTGAAAAGAAAAATAGTCTTTAGTCTGTAAAATAGTCTTTTGATTGGTATAGAATTAAAAGTGTAAATTAACTTTGGTAGTATAATCATTTTTATCATATTGGCACAGTCTAGCGATGAGCATCATTTTTGTGCTTTTAGGTAGATTAGTCCTCAGGCATTTTTTATGCATTTTGTTATGTTTTTGGAATGAGACTTCCCTATTACTGCTTCTTATATTTTGTTATTATCTAGAAATTGATTTTTGAAGGCTTATTTTGTATCTGGAAACTTCGCTGAAGCAACTAGTTTTCTCAATTAGTATCTTGCTGATTTCCTAGGATTTCCCAAGTATTCCATTATATCATCAGCAAATAGAGATAGTTTTATCTGTCCAATGACTGTTTTCATATCTCTAATTTTTCTCATCTTATTGCTAGCATTTCTAGAACTATATCATATAATAAAAGATACCTTTGTCTATTCCCAAATTTATTTTTTTTAAATATTATTTTATTTGGTCGTTTTCATACATTATTCACTGGAAACAAAGATCGTTTTCTTTTCCTCCCCTCCCCTTTCCCCCTCCCCCCCCCCCCCCCCCCCCCCCGCCTTTCCCTCTCCCATAGCCGACGCATGATTCCACTGGTTATCACATGTGTTCTTGACTGGAACCCATTTCCCTGTTGTTGGAGTTTGCATTATAGTGTTCATTTAGAGTCTCTCCTCAGTCTTATCTCCTCCAACCCTGTAGTCAAGCAGTTGCTTTTCAGAGGTGTTTTTACTCCCACAGTTTATCCTCTGCGTGTGGGTAATATTTTTTTTTAGATCCCTGCAGATTGTTCAGGGAAATTGCATTGATACTAATGGAGAAGTCCATCACCTTCGATTGTACCACAATGTATCAGTCTCTGTGTATAATGTTTTCCTGGTTCTGCTCCTTTCGCTCTGCATCACTTCCTGGAGGTTGTTCCAGTCTCCATGGAATTCCTCCACTTTATTATTCCTTTTAGCACAATAGTATTCCATCACCAACATATACCACAATTTGTTCAGCCATTCCCCAATTGAAGGGCATCCCCTCATTTTCCAATTTTTGGCTACCACAAAGAGCGCAGCTATGAATATTTTTGTACAAGTCTTTTTGTCCATTATCTCTTTGGGGTACAAGCCCAGCAGTGCTATGGCTGGATCAAAGGACAGACAGTCTTTTATCGCCCTTTGGGCATAGTTCCAAATTGCCCTCCAGAATGGTTGGATCAATTCACAACTCCACCAGCAATGAATTAATGTCCCCACTTTGCCACATCCCCTCCAGCATTCATTACTTTGCATAGCTGTCATGTTAGCCAATCTGCTAGGTGTGAGGTGATACCTCAGAGTTGTTTTGATTTGCATCTCTCTGATTATAAGAGATGTAGAGCACTTTTTCATGTGCTTATTAATAGTTTTGATTTCTTTGGCTGAGAATTGCCTGTTCATGTCCCTTGCCCATTTGTCAATTGGAGAATGGCTTGATTTTTTGTACAATTGATTTAGTTCTTTATAAATTTTAGTAATTAAACCTTTGTCAGAGGTTTTTATGAAGATTGTTTCCCAATTTGTTGCTACCCTTCTGATTTTGGTTACATTGGTTTTGTTTGTACAAAAACTTTTTAATTTGATCTAATCCAGATTATTTATTTTGCATTTTGTAACTCTTTCTAATTCTTGCTTGGTTTTGAAGTATTTCCCTTCCCAAAGGTCTGACATGTATACTATTCTGTGTTCGCCTAATTTTCTTATAGTTTCCTTCTTTATGTTCAAGTCATTCACCCATTTTGAATTTATCTTGGTGTAGGGTGTGAGGTGTTGATCTAAGCCTAATCTTTCCCATACTGTCCTCCAATTTTCCCAGCAGTTTTTATGAAATAGTGGATTTTTGTCCCAAAAGCTGGGATCTTTGGGTTTGTCATATACTGTCTTGCTGAGGTTGCTTGCCCCCAGTCTATTCCACTGATCCTCCTTTCTGTCTCTTAGCCAGTACCAAATTGTTTTGATAACCGCTGCTTTGTAATATAGTCTGAGATCTGGCACTGCAAGGCCCCCTTCCTTTGTATTTTTTTTCATTATTTCCCTGGATATCCTTGATCTTTTGTTCTTCCAAATGAACTTTGTTATGGTTTTTTCTAAATCAGTAAAAAAAATTTTTGGAAGTTCCATTGGTATGGCACTAAATAGATAGATGAGTTTGGGTAGGATGGTCATTTTTATTATATTGGCTCGTCCTACCCATGAGCAGTTAATGTTCTTCTAACTGTTCAAGTCTAGTTTTAGTTGTGTGGAAAGTGTTTTGTAGTTGTGTTCATATAGATCCTGTGTTTGTCTCGGGAGATAGATTCCTAAGTATTTTATTTTGTCTTGGGTAATTTTGAATGGGATTTCTCTTTCTAGTTCTTGCTGCTGAGCTGTGTTGGAATTATATAGAAATGCTGATGACTTATGTGGGTTTATTTTGTATCCTGCAACTTTGCTAAAGTTGTTGATTATTTCAATTAGCTTTTTGGTTGAGTCTCTAGGATTCTTTAAGTAGACCATCATGTCATCTGCAAAGAGTGATAATTTGGTCTCCTCCTTGCCTATTTTGATGCCTTCAATTTCTTTTTCTTCTCTAATTGCTACTGCTAGTGTTTCTAATACAATGTCAAATAATAGAGGTGATAATGGGCATCCTTGTTTCACTCCTGATCTTAATGGGAATGGATTTAGTTTATCCCCATTGCAGATGATATTAGCTGATGGTTTTAGATATATACTGTTTATTATTTTTAGGAATGACCCTTCTATTCCTATGCTTTCTAGTGTTTTTAGTAGGAATGGGTGTTGTATTTTATCGAAGGCTTTTTCTGCATCTATTGAGATAATCATGTGGTTCTTGTTGGTTTGCTTGTTGATGTGGTCAATTATGTGGATAGTTTTCCTAACGTTGAACCAGCCCTGCATCCCTGGTATAAATCCTACTTGATCATGGTGGATGACCCTTCTAATCACTTGCTGGAGTCTTTTTGCTAGTATCCTATTTAAGATTTTTGCATCTATATTCATTAGGGAGATTGGTCTATAATTTTCTTTCTCTGTTTTTGGCCTGCCTGGTTTTGGAATCAGTACCATGCTTGTGTCATAAAAGGAGTTTGGTAGGACTCCCTCTTTGCTTATTATGTCAAATAGTTTGTATAGTATTGGGATTAACTGTTCTCTGAATGTTTGATAGAATTCGCTGGTGAATCCATCAGGCCCTGGGGATTTTTTCTTAGGAATTTCTGTGATGGCCTGTTGGATTTCTTTTTCTGATATGGGATTATTTAAGAAAACTATTTCTTCTTCTGTTAGTCTAGGCAATTTATATTTTTGTAAATATTCATCCATATCACCTAGGTTGGTATATTTATTGCCATATAGTTGGGCAAAGTAGTTTTTAATGATTGCCTTAATTTCCTCTTCATTGGAGGTGAGATCCCCCTTTTCATCCTTGATGCTATTAATTTGCCTTTCTTCTTTCCTTTTTTTAATTAAATTAACCAGTACTTTGTCTATTTTGTCTGTTTTTTCAAAGTACCAGCTTCTAGTCTTGTTTATTAGCTCAATAGTTCTGTCACTTTCTATTTTATTAATTTCTCCCTTAATTTTTAGGATCTCTAGTTTGGTTTTCTTCTGGGGGTTTTTAATTTGTTCATTCTCAAGTTTTTTGATTTGCATTTCCAATTCCTTGGTCTCTGTCCTCCCTAATTTGTTAATATATGCACTCAGGGATATGAATTTTCCTCTAAGTACTGCCTTGGCTGCATCCCATAAGGTTTGAAATGATGTTTCGCTGTTGTCATTTTCTTCAACAAAATTGTTAATTGTTTCTATGATTTCTTCTCTAACTATCTGATTTTGGAGTATCATGTTATTTAATTTCCAATTAATTTTTGATCTGGGTCTCCATGTACCCTTGCCGATCAATATTTTAATTGCCTTGTGATCTGAAAAGGCTGCAGTTAATATTTCTGCTTTTCTGCATTTGAGTGCCATGTTTCTATGACCTAGTGTATGATCTATTTTTGTGAATGTGCCATGTGGTGCTGAAAAGAAGGTGTATTCTTTTTTGTCCCTATTTATTTTTCTCCATATGTCTATTAATTCTAATTTTTCTAAGATTTCATTCACCTCTTTTACCTCTTTCTTATTTATTTTTTGATTTGATTTATCTAAATTTGATAGTGGTTGGTTCAAGTCTCCCACTAATATGGTTTTACTGTCTATTTCCTCCTTCAATTCTCCTAGTTTCTCTATTAAAAATTTGGATGCTATACCATTTGGTGCATACATGTTGATTAGTGATATTTCCTCATTGTCTATACTTCCTTTTAGCAGAATATATTTACCTTCCCTGTCCCTTTTGATCAGGTCTATTTGTACTTTGGCTTTGTCAGATATCATGATTGCAACTCCTGCCTTCTTTCTATCGGTTGAGGCCCAAAAGGTCTTACTCCAACCTTTAATTCTAACCTTGTGTCAACCCGTCTCATATGTGTTTCTTGAAGACAACATATGGTAGGGTTTTGGGTTCTAATCCAATCTGCTATTTGTCTGCGTTTTATGGGTGAGTTCATCCCATTCACGTTCAAAGTTATGATTGTTATTTGTGGATTCGCTGGCATTTTGATATCTTCCCCTAGTTCTGACCTTTCTTCTTTAGCTTTCTTCTTTTGAACCAGTGAGAAAGTGTCAGTCCCCCTAGTCCCCTCCCTTGAGATGCTTCCCTTTCTAGCCCCTCCTTTTTTATGCTCCCTTCCCCTCCCCCCTCTCCTTCCCTCCCTTTTTGTACTCCCTCCCCCCTCCCCCTCCTTGATTTTCCTTTCTTTCTTGCCCTAATGGATAAGATAGAATTCAGGATCCCACTGGATCTAGATGTTCTTCCCTCTCAGATTTGATTTCACTGAGAGTAAGGTTTAAGTAATTCCACTTCACGCTCTCTTCTTCTCCTTCTCATATGAGAGTTCTTCCCCTCCCCTTCCCATGTGTATCTTTATATGGGAAAGATTATTCTATTGATTCCCCCCCTATTTCTTGAAGTTAATCTTAGTATTATCGCGGTTCCCCCCTCCCTTTTCCTTTCTTTGCCCCCACTTTCCCCAAATCTTCTTAATGCCCCAATCTTTCCCTATGCATGTTTCTTCTAACTACTCTTATGATGATACAATTTATGAGAGTTACACAAAACATTTTCCCCACATATTAATATATATATAATTTGATGTAAATGTAGTCCTTATATAAGAGAGTTTGACTTAAAGAAAAAGATAAGATTTATCTCCTTTTCCCTTTCTTTCATATTTACCTTTTCATGTTTCTCTTGCTTTCTGTGCTTGGATATCGAACTTTCCACAGAGCTCTGGTCTTTTCTTAGCAAATGCTTGGAAATCTTCTATTTTGTTGAATGCCCATACTTTCCCCTGGAAGTATATAGTCAGTTTTGCTGGGTAGTTGATTCTTGGTTGGAGACCCAGCTCTCTTGCCTTTCTAAATATCGTGTTCCATGCTTTGCGGTCTCTTAGTGTGTTAGCCGCTAAGTCGTGTGTGATCCTTATGGGAGCCCCCTTATATCTGAAGCTCTTCTTCTTGGCTTCCTGTAGGATTTTCTCCTTTACTTGGAAGCTCTTGAATTTGGCAATTACATTCCTAGGCGTTGTTTTTGGGGATTTAGTATAGAAGGTGTTCTATGAATCCTTTCTATTTCTATTTTGCCCCCCTTGCTCCAGAACGTGAGGGCAATTTTCTTTTATAATCTCCTGTAGAATAATATCCAATTTGTTGTTTACCTCTGGTTTTTCTGGGAGACCGATAATACGGAGATTTTCTCGTCTTCCTCTGTTCTCCAGGTCTGTGACCTTCTCAGTGAGATATTTTATGTTTTCTTCCAATTCATTAATTATTTGGGTTTGCTTTATTGATTCTTGCTGTTTTATCATCTCACTTTCTTCGAGGTGCTTAATTCTGGTCATTAGGGACTGGTTTTGCTTTTCAGCCTTGTCTGCCCTTCTATTGGATGCTTCGAGTTCTTTTTCCAATTGAGCAGTCTTATCTGTCAGACAGCTGATCTCTTTCTCCCATTTTTCTTTCCAGGTTTCCATCTTTTGGATAAGTTCCAGTTTGAGATCTTCCAGAGCTTGTTGATAGTTTCCATTTTGGGAGGCGTGTTCTGAATTTTTTTGGATTTCCTCCTCATTCTCCTCTTTTCCTTGGGTACTTCCACCATAAAAGTTTTCAATAGTCACTTTTTTCCCTTTCTTCCTGGAGGCTTGATTTTGGGCCATGTGAGCCATCCCTTTGGTGGTTTTATTCCCCTTTCCTTTTTGGTCTGGGGTCTGGGTTATATGAGCGGTTTTTCTGTGAATTTAGGTTGCTTCAGACTAGTTCTTCCAAGCCTCCGAGCCCAGGTATTCAGCTCCGCCCAGATAATCAGCGCCTGGTCTGTGTTGTTCAGCGCAGCCCGCCCCAAGTACAGTTCCGCTGGATTCTCCAGTGAAAGCGCCCTGAGACGTTTTTTCCTGGCAGTCCCCAGATCCCAAGGACCCTGGAGTGCCCCCCCAGACAGAGACGCTCCCCACTCACTCGCTGTCCCAGTGAGCGCTCAGGTAGCTCACTCTGGTTTAGTGGGGGAGGTGAGGTGGGGGAAGGGTGGCTCAGTTCACTTTTCTGTGCAAGCTTTTCCTTCTTATTTTAGTGTGGAAATGTTCAAGCCCCACGTACCTTTGCCTCTGTGGGGTACTGGGGAGTCCTTCTGTTCCTCCAAAGGTGATTTTATGCTCCTTTGATGTAGTCTATTTCGTTTGGTGCCGGGGAGAGGAAGCGTGTGGCATCTAGATTGCAGCCATGATTACCCGGAAGTCCCCATGTGTATATTCCCAAATTTATTGAGAAAGTTTTTAGTTTATTCCACAGCATATGAGGCTTGCTTTTGGTTTTAGAGAGATGTTTTTTATGATATTAAAAAATGGTCTCTCACTAAAATTAATAAATAACAAAAAATGCCTATATTTTGTACAGTTTTTAGCATGAGTATTATATTTTGTCAAAGGCTTTTTATGCATCTATTTAATCATCTCGGTTTTGATGTTTTGATTTTTAACATGATTAATTATGTTGATTGTTTTCTTAATGTTGAACCATCCTTGTATCCTCTGACATAAATTCAACTTGATCATAATGAATGACTTCTTGGATAAATCACTGTACTCTATTTGTCAGGGTTTTTTAATTGATAGCCATTAGTAATTTCTGCCTATAGTTTTCCATCTGCATTTTATCCTTCCCTTTTTTAGGTATTAGGATTACACCTATCTCATAAAAGAATTCTGGTGGGTTACTTTCTTCTTGTTTTTAAGAATAATTTGTAACGCATAAATATTAATTTTAATGATAATCAAACATTAAAAGTTTGATAAAATTCTCCTGTGAATCTATTAGGCCCAGTAACCTTTTCTTTAGAAGTTTCTTTGCAGCTAGTTTTGTTTCCTTTTCTGATACTAGGTTATTTAAGATCTCTATCTCATCTTCTGATAGTTTGGATATTTTTCATTTTTAAAATTATTCCTCTGTTTCTTTTTGTATTCTCAGTTTTGTTTTTTATTATTTAATTGTGCATAAAATGTTCTAGTTATTCTTTATTTTTCTGGTTTTGTTGTGATTTCACCTTGCTCATTTGCTAGCTTATTGATTTGTTTTTTAGTCTTCCTTTTCAATTAGACTAACTAAAGGTTTTTCAACTTTATTAGTCTTTTCAAACAATTAACTTTGAGTTTTATCACTTTTATTTTTATTTTCTATTTTGAAGAAAATAATTTTGATAACGTTGATGTTTTCATTTATAATATAGCAAATATATCTATATAAAATATAAAATCACTTAAAAAGAAAATCTTTGGAAGAAGATGACACTCAATAATATTTAAGGATATAAAGGGATTATGAGACCAAGAAGTTTGAGAACCTACTGGTCTAAAATTTTTAGTCTAACCATTTACATAGGAAAAAACAAGTGAATGAGGAATATCTATTACACTATGATCTGCAGTTGGATGGATGAACCACCTTGAAAAAGACACTGACTTTGTTCAATTAGTTCAGCCCAGTATTAAACTGAAGGGAGAAAGCTGGATAGATTATATTAAGGAAGTCATGAAGTCCTTTTAATGACCATCAGATTTTTCCTGAAACAAAGCTCTTTGTAAAATTACTTTTTCAGTTAGTAAGCACTTATTTTCTCTCTCTTTCATCTTCCTCCCACCTATTATGGAAGGGGAGGGGACAGGAAGAAAAACAAAATTCTTCTAATAAATACACAAAGTTAAGTGAAACAAATTTGCTCATGTCTAAAAATCCATGTCATATTCTACTTTTATAGTTCTTAATATTTTTTGTTAAGAAGTGGATACCATCTTTCATCTTCAGTACTTTGGAATCATGGGTAGTCAATCGATTAAAGTTCTTAAATCTTCCACAATTGCTTATATCAGCAATGTTGTGTCTGGTTCTGCTTATCTCCTTCAGCATCATTTCATTAAAATCTTCCCAATTTCTTTAGAAACATCCTTTTCAAAATTTATTTTGGTACAAATAACAATTCATTATAGTAACTTACCATACTTTGTTCAACAAGATTCCCAGTTGACATACATTGTCTTAATTTCCAGATATTTGCAACAAGAAGAGCTGATGTGCATAATTTATATATGTATATACATAGATACATAAAAATAATACACACACATACACATATATGTGCATATTCCTTTTCTTCTTTCTTTGATTTCTTTGGAGCATAGGCCTAGTAGTGGCATCACTATACACAGTTAAGTATCTTTTGCAGTATAATCCCAATATGTCTTCCAGAAAGGTTAGACCAATTCACAAGTCTACCAACAGTGGATGAATATATCTGTTTTCTTATAGCCTCTCCAACATTTGCCATTTTTCTTTTTAAAAAAATCAACTTAGTCCATCTGATGGGGTTACAGTAGAACATCATAGTTGCTTTAATTTACATTTGTTTAATTATTACTGTGTAGGTTTTTAAATTAATATTCAATAACTAAATATTACATTTAATAAAGTTTTATTAATAATAACTAAAACAAAAGAACTGTATGACTTCAGCCTGGTTACAGGTCCAAGAGAGGAAGTTGAGGACTTACAGCCACTTAAATACAATCATGCAAAATGTGGCGATGCAGGAAAAGGGAATTTTGGGAAAAACTAAAGGACTTCTGGGAGATGAAGTCCAAAGGCTCAAAATCTCCATTTATACATATCTCCACTGTGATCCTATTGGGAAACCAGTTTCCCCAAAAGGATCATGGAAACATAATCAACTTAAAAATTGCAAAATTTGTGGATAAAAGGAAAAGAGAACAAAACCAATGATTACTAGGTTATCAAAAAGCCGATTTGGGGGGGCAGTCTCCTTTGGCATAAGAGTATACATTCAAAACAAAGGCATTTCAACCCCCCATAGTTCAATTCACATCCCAAAGTTCACTCTGGATCTTCTGGGCAGCTTGTGGTCTCTGCAGGCACCTATCTTCATGGCGCATTCTGGATTCTGGGAGGTAGCAAGTTTCTTATCCTAAAATTGCTCAAATTTAAATCAAAGTTCACAACAATAACTTGGACCCCCTAAGATGAATAATAACAAACACAGGGATCACTCAGGGATGCATGGCTGAGTTATGAGGTATATGAATCAATTTGCAAAGGAAAATCAAAAACATGAGAAAATCCAAATAAAAGAGAAAAATAACTTGTGGATATAATACAAAATGTAAAAGTCTGATGTCTAAAAAAAGTAAGTAAAGGAAAAGCAAATCTTTAACAGGTCCTTGAGTCAGAGACCAATTAAAATCATTTAAGAAATTATGTACTACCCAATCGGTAGTCAGGACTATAGAAAGTTTGCCACACTATGAAAGACAGAAAGGGTACTAGATTTCAGCAGCAAATGGGAGCCAGGATGGCAGCGAAAAGGAAGTGCTTGATAGAATGTGACTCAGAGGAAGTCCAGCCTCTGACATATGTCAAAACAGCCGCAACTTCAAACCCCAAACAAGTTCAAGTCCTCTTGTCTTGGCTCAAAATTACATCAATCCCACTGGGATCTTGTCTCTTTGACCTTGTACTCCATGGGCACTATGCAGGTACTCTGTGCTTCTTTAGCACTGTACAGTGGTTCTTTTGTATATTCCCTTCTTCTGGAATCAGACAGAATCATGAAGCAAAGTCCCATAATTCTTTTAAACAATCAATGACATCATTTTTATAGTCTAAAGCTTTTGGGGGCATGCATTAATATTAGAACAAAAATGTATTTCAATATTACTACAAAATTAAAAAAATTAAAGAAAAATCTTCTCAATACAAGGAGAGAAAAAATAAAACTCAGGTACAGATATTGTACATGCAAGGAAAAACAATAATAAAAAAGTTTTAAAAATAAAAAATATATAGCTTAAAATCAGTGAGAGTGTCAGCCATGTGCGAGTACAAAATGACTTTCAGAATAAAACAGTAACACAGTAGATAATGAACATTCAAAATCCCAAAGTCCCCAAAATTCACAATAGCTCAGTTAATTACAATAGCAAACAAACCCACTATTATATTTCATATAAATTGCTGTGTGACATAAAAAAAAAAACCTATGAACTGATGGATATTTGTCACAATTTTTACAGATATAGTAAATCTTTCAACCTTGGCAAACATATTTTTAAACAACGTAAAACTTATTTGGATTTAGAACATCATCAAGAAATCCATATTGTTCTGGTGGAAGCAAATTAAAATGAAGAGTTTTGCAGGAGCTCTTTTTTTTTTTTCAGCTTCCTGCTACATAGAAACACCATGGTAGAAACACTTCTTTATTTCTCTACCTTTAATACAACATTCTTTATAATATAAATATAATTATAAAATATCCATTCAGAAACCACTAGTTATATAAAATTATTCCTGAAGACTCCTTAAAATTATAATTAAATTATTAGCTTATTAAATTCTCTAAAACTTTAACCAGTTTTGTTGAAATCCATCCATCATCATCTATGTGACAATTAACAAAGGCAACATGTGATCTTCAATGGATCTAGTGACAAGGGATTTTAGGCAAGATGTTCATGGGCTTATTACAGAGATATTTTGTTCTTCAGAAGAGGTAAAGGTACAATTTAAAGATCAATATAGGCAAAACATAGTAGCTTAAAATGATTCAGTATAACAGAAAGATATTGATTAAATTAAAACAGATAAACTTAAAAAAATTTTTAAACCTTAAAGAAATCAGTAAATACAATAATATAAACCAATGAGAAGGTACAGATAGGCAATGCAGTCAAAAAAATCCTTTTCACCAATCCCAATAGACTTGTTCACTATTATAGAAGGAGAATAAACTCAAAATAGTTAGCAAGAAAGTTCCAGATCTATTTTAAAGTTTCCTTCCCCACCTCCTGTATTTATTATCCATTTAGATTTCATTTGCCAGAGGTCTGAATTTCCTCAAAGAAGCACAGGGCAGAATCTCCATTCTGCATGTTGAGAGCAGTTAGGACTTTTAGAACTTTGTCAAAATATTTCATGTTGGTTTGTAGCATAAGCAGCCTGGCTTGTGGCATATTCTTGAGGAGAGGGAAATAAAGTGGGAAATCTCCAATGAAAATAAAAAGTCCCAGGATAAGAATTAAGCAGATACAAACTGCACTATTTTGCTCTACCAACTCAAACTGTTGTTTCAGTTTCAAACATACTTTGCAATAGCATTTTTCCTGAAAGATACTGAATGGGGTTTATTTAAAGAATAAACAGAAAAGCAAAACTTTGAGGAAACAATAGCATATTTGCATATGAGAGAAAAAATACTTTTTGGGTCAAGAGAAAGAAGGGGGGAAAAAAAACAGGCTTAGTCCCAAAACTGACTTTAAGTCTACTGATTTGGAACTAACTGCCCTCCCTGTGAAAAACCTTTAGTAACAGCCTTCTAAACTAGGAGTCCAGGATCAGCTTTTAAAAAAATCTGCTTGAAAATTAGAAGGTGTGGGGTTCTTTTCTCCATGCTGAAAAATGGCTATGGCAGGTTAGACACACACGTGGAGTGTGGAAAGGGATTGGGGTGGAAAGATTTTTATACGTCACCCTCTGTGGAAAAAAATGGTTGGGACTGGCAGGCTCTTGTGGTGGGTCTGGTCTCCAGCAAGAGGAGGCTCCAAGCTGGGTAGAGAGCGGTGAGGAATGCTGGCCAAGCAGATGAACAGGAGAAACATCAGGCAGTGGCCAGCTGCAAGGGCAGGGCAGGAGCACAGGCTCACCCCGCCACTGGACCCTCATGGCGGGCAGTGACCCGGCAAACTTATTATCTTTACTGTAAGGCTATCTGCTCAAAAATGTTTTTGAGAATTTGTAATCCTTTTGTGGTAAGCCAAAATGTGGGTTTTAAAATTAACACTCAATAATGAAATATTACATTTTATAAAGTTTTATTAATAATAACTAAAACAAAAGAACTACCTGACTTTAGCCTACTCACAGGTCCAAGAGAGGAAGAGGGAGGAGTTACAGTCACTTAAATACAATCATACTGTTATGGGCAGGAAGGATACCTTGGAGGTTCGGGAAGGATGCCTTTTGCAAGCATGCAATGACTCCAAAACTTAGCTTAAAAACAAAAAGAGATGTATTAATTTAGAAAGTAATGTTGAGCGTGGCCAGGAGGATAGCAAGGTAGAACAGCAAGGTGGGGAGCAGTTCCTGGGAGGACAGCATGAAAGGAAAGGCTGTTCCTCCATGGGGACAGCATGGATGGCGAGGCTGTCCCCCAGACGACATCAGTTCTGGGGATTTTATACAT
The DNA here is from genome assembly GCF_027887165.1 of Monodelphis domestica. NCBI lineage: Eukaryota > Metazoa > Chordata > Mammalia > Didelphimorphia > Didelphidae > Monodelphis > Monodelphis domestica. The sequence goes on from NC_077230.1 coordinate 57,760,663, forward strand.
TCTTCACAACAGTTAGTCACTCAGGCATGAGGTGGGGTGATCATGCTGTGGTCTGTCTGGGGACATAAAGATTCCTTAGTTTTAGGGGACAAACAGATGTCCGATAGGATCGAGGTGTGGTCTGAAGGTGCATCTTTCTGACCATCTAGAGGACGATCAAAGGAAGATAGTCATCTCAGGACCCTAGAGGGGTCATTGGGTGTTTTTAGGCTCAGAGTCAGGAAAAACAAGGGAGTTCCCCTGATAATAGTTCGCCTGGGTTTCTGGGGTACCGTGCCCCTGTCAATACAAAATTCGGGGACACAGGAAAAGGGAATTTGGGGAAAGAACTAAGGGACTTCTGGGGGATGAGGTCCAAAGGCTCAAAATCTCCTTTTATACAACTGATTTGAAGCAATATTTTTCTTCTGACGATTGATACCTGGATTTCTTCTTTTAAAAATTCCCTGTTCATTTCCTTTAACTATCAATCAATTAGAGAATGGATCTTTATTATAAATTTGAATCAATTCCTTATATGTCTTGAAAATGAGACACCTATTAGAGAAACTTGCTACAATTATTTTCCTCACTTTACTATTTTTCCCTTTTTATCTTAGCCATGTTTTGTGTGTATGTGAGTGTGTGTGTAAAAATGTTTTAACTCATATTTTTCACAACATTATTCCTTTGGTTATTCTGGAAAATTAAACTAGGAATCAGTTCTTTCCAAAGGGTGTGAAAAACTGATTAGCACAACAGAGAGATTTGCAGATAGATGCAAGAAATGGAAGCTTGAAGGGCTGTCAATCAAAGAGAGAAGGAAAGATTCCAAAGAAGAATCTGGTCAGGGAGACCGTTAAGAAAGTCAGCAGCTGAAATTGATCACTTCTCTCTGAACTGTGGAGAGGAGCCAGCAGGCCAGGGCTCTGAATTCCTGGCTAGTGACTTAACATTGGAAAAGACTGGGGCACAGCTCTGAAGATCCTTTTTAATCTATCAACAATATTCCCTCAGAGACAAATCAACCTTACTTCTTTGTATTGAATTTCATAGTAGATTAGGGAAACCATAAATTTCCTCTTCCCTATCTCAACTCCTTAACTTTCCTTCTCTAAAATAAATCCTTTTTAGAAGGTACTATAGTGTGTAATTAGTCTTTTAAAAGCTGCTGTCAACTTACCATTTGAGAAGAGGCATATACACTCTAACATTTCCCCCACGCCCCCCCAAAAAATTCTAAATTCAGATCTCTTCCTAAGATAGGCTTTGTAACTACAGTGCAATGATTAAGTGTCTTTCGTAGAGTACAGAAAAACTCAACATAGTTTCCTTCCTCCCCAAATTCAATTCTTTAGGAGTAAGATTTATAAGAAGAAAATACTTTTCTTATTATGTTTGTTTCTCTTTCAACAGGAAGCAAAGAAAGACTTCAATCACCTATGTCTTTGTGAGTCTCTTCACATGTCTGCTGATTTTCAACATTCTTTTCCTCTTTGGAATAGAAAATTCAAATAAAAAAAACAACAGTACTATGAATGCTACACGTGATAATGTGATCCCTCAACATGATAATGGCCCTCCAAAAAATCATTTGTGCACGGCGATAGCTTTTTTCCTGCATTATTTTCTGTTAGCGACATTTATCTGGGCAGGACTCAATGGTGTACAACTCTATTTTCTGCTGATCAGAACTATGAAGCCTCTCCCTCGACATATTATTCTCTTTCTGACTCTCACTGGATGGGGTAAGTGTTATGTGCTGTTCACATTGTCAATCTACCTATTTCTATTAATAATTTAAATTTTTGTTTTATTAAAACTCACAGTTAAAATTTAGTTATATCCTGCACAATACTTAAAGGGACATTTTAAAACCAAACAAAAAACAGACTGAGACACTAAGAAAAATTAATTTGAAATATACCAGCAATAGAAAATTATTCTAATAACATGTAGATTTAAATTTGATTAAACATAATGTATTTTGGGACTTACTGAATATCAACCAATGTAAAGATGTCTTGAGTTACAAAGAAGTAAAAAGAGCTAGGCATATCTAAAACCAGTATTTGGGAACTGGAATGAGGGAAGGTGGGTTGGGCAATCATATAGTACTCCGAGAGATTTAACTAGAGTGGGATGATGGTTTTTCCAAGGACACAAACATTTAGAGGAGTCTAACCACCCTTGCAGTCCTTTAGCAGACTAGAAATTGAACAGTACCTATTGAACAGCACTATGAAGTTAAACAACAAAGTTAATAGAGAACAGACTTCTCAACATAACTTTTTCAGAAGCAGCCTCATGGCATTAGTGTTCAAAGGCCTCCCTCCTCTCATACATTATTTTTATTTGGGGAAAAAAAGTTCCTTGGGGACCAACTTTGAGTTATTTTTCTAGGACACTAAAGTTTCTAGTTAGAACTCTGGGTATACAGTGCTGGAACAAAGTAGGAAGAGCAGTAAATCATATGTTCCAAGGAGAACATAGCATGGTAATATATGTATTCTGGTCCCCTAAAAAGTTCTGATGTAGCCTGAGAATTTCCTGTGGTGTATAGGATTAATTCCTGGTCACATGTAACTAATTCTTAGCTTTTCTATCAAACAGGAGTACCTGCTTTGGTAGCATCTTTAACAGTGGGAATTTTTTATCCACTAAAAGGAGAATTAGGATACCGGCAGGAGGTAATGTAAGTTGACCACATAATGGTAACTGTTCTTAGGGGTTGAAATTAAAAGCCTGGAACAGATGTTCTGTTTAATTTGTTTTGAAAAAGATTGTATAAATCACAATTTTGAAAATCACTATTTTAAATGCACAGGATATACTTTAAAAATAAATTCTATGATTTTTTTTGTAAAGTGAATTATCATGTGTATAAATTTAGATTTTAAAAATAATGTAGAAACAAGCTCAGAAAAGTATAAATTCAATAAACTAGCAAGAAATTAAAAGGATAGGAAAAAACAAATTAGTAATGCTAAAAAAGTATAAAAGAAGAATTATTAGAAATTTAAAAAGAAATACAGAAATGAAAAACAAAAAACACTAGCCCATGTATAAAGTTAGGAACTTTAAAAAAAGACTAACAAATCAACAAACCATTTGTTATCTGCTCAGAGAAAAGAAGAAAATCATATCATCAAATATGGTGAATTCACAATAAATAGGAAATTTAAAAGATAGATGCAGGGGCAGATGGGTAGCACAGTGGATACAATGCCAAGCTTGGGGTCAAGAGGACCTGGGTTCAAATCAGACCTCAAACACTTTCTAGTGGTGACCCTAGGCAAGTCCCTTAGTCTTAGTTTCTTGGTCTTTACCATTCTTCTGTCTTAGAAATAATCTTTAATATAAATTCTAAGAAGAAAGGGATTTTTAAAATATATATTCAATGTTTTGCCAGAAAATTCAGAACTCAAAAGGAAGTGATGCATAGCTACAAAAATAAAAAATATATGAAATAATAAAAGAAATATAGATTTTAAAAGATAGATTTTTTTTAAAACGCAGTCAGAGAAATAATTGTTAGCAAGCCATTAAATGAAATACCAAGAGGAGAAAACAGGCCAGAAGAATTTATAAGAGATATATGTAGGGGACAGTTGGGTAGCACAGTGGATTGAGAGCCAGGCCTAGAGACAGGAGGTCCTAGGTTCAAATCTGGCCTCGGACACTTCCCAGCTGTGTGACCCTGGGCAAGTCACTTGACCCCCATTGCCTAGCCCTTACCACTCTTCTGCCTTGGAGCCAATACACAGTATTGACTCCAAGACAGAAGGTAAGGGTTTAAAAAAAGAGAGAGAGAGAGTTGTAAAAAAACTAGACAAAATAATAAAATAATTTGGAAGAAAAATTTTAATATCAAGGAAAACAATGAAAAAATCAGACTTCAAACTATATTCTAAAGCAGTAGTCATCAAAAGATATTGATAAAAAATAGAAAAATTCTGGATAAGAAAGAAACAGAAGTAACAAAATGTAGATCAATGTTTGATAAAGCAAAGAACATAATTGCCTGGGAGGACTCCTTCTTTGAATAGAACCACTAGAAAAACTGGAGAATAATTTGACTGAGTTTGGGTTAATTTCAGCAGTTTGTGGCATATATAAAATTAAAGTGGATGTGTGACCCAAATAGAAAAGATAATTTAAAAAAGAAAGAAAGAAATGAGATTAGGGAGCTTTCTCGATGATGGGAAGAATTTTTAACCAAAGAAGTTATAAAGGAAATCAATGCATCAACCAATAAGCATTTTAAACTCTCAAATTGTCAGGCATTGTGCTGGACGTTGGAGATTCAAATATATGTAATCCCTACTTGCCAAGAGCTTATTTTTGAGCACACATGTAAACATATACAGCAGAAAAATAAAGTGTAAATATGCAAACATATACAAAATAGTCAAATATAAGATTGTTGGGGGCTTTATGGAGAAGATGGTGCTTAAGCTGAATCTTAAAGAAAGAGAAGCGTTCTCTTAGGTGGAGTTAAGAAGGGATTACATTCTAGGCAGGTGACAGCAATGCAAAGGCATTGAGATGGGAGATGGAGTATTGTATGTGAGAAAGGAGAGAGTCTGGATCACAGAGTGCAGGAAAAAGAAGCAATACCTGATGAAGCAGAAAGATTAGTAAAGGAAAAAGAGAAGAAAGCCAAGAAGAGAACCTCAGAGAACCCTTAGCTTTAGAGGATCTGATATAAACAAGAGGGAGAAGAAGTAGCCAGGCAGGAGGGAAACAGGAGAGAGTGGTGTTATTAAAATCCAGAAAGTATACAGGGGACAAGTGAGTAGAGACATGCAGCAGAGAGATGGAGAAGGATATAGATTGAGAGGAGAATATTAGATTTGAAAAATGAAAAATCAGTGGTAACTTTGGAGATAGTAGTATTATTTGAGTGATGAGATACAGAAAGTGAGACATATCACAATATAATTTTTAAAAATATATAATTTTGATTATGTAAAACATAAAAGCTTTAGCAAAGACATAATAGATGAGAAAATAGGGTGGGAAAAGAATATCACAGATAAAAGTCTGATATCCAAAACATGTATCAAATTGACATAAATATATAATACCAAGAGTCATTTTCTAATAAATGGACAGTCAGAAATATGAACAGATGTCAAAAGGTTGTCAAATATAAGAGTGGATGAAAATATTTATACATCCCTCTTAAGAAAGTAAATGAAGATAACTTTGAAGTTCCATCTTATTCCTTGCAAATTGGTAAAGACAAAAAAAAAAGGTAGCTTCTGGAAGTTTGTGATTGTTGACAAAGTTGAATTAACTTTTTAAAAATGTGTGCACCCCTTTCCCATTTCTTTCTGCCTTTTGCTCTGAGAACTCAAATGATGCCATTGCTTTTGGAAATGGCTTATCAATGGACTCTTATTTCACTTACCATTTCATAATTATCCTGGTCACCACTCTCCTATATGTATTATCTCCATGCCTCTATTTCATTAGAGCCTGAGCTTTTGTATTTGTATCCCCAGCTCTTAGGACAGTGGTTGGGACATAGTGAGTGATAATTTTAAAAATTAGCTCGAAGTTTCCTGCCACTTTAAAATAGGTTTGTGAAACCTTGTCCTAAGAATAGATTTGATTCAGTCCCCCAAAAGGGGATTGAAAGAGGAACTGGGGAGAAGTAGAGGTTAAGGGGTACCTACAACATACTTTTGCTAATTTTATAATTCTGTCCTATTTTTCATTATTGGACTCAAGACAATTTTTTTTGGAGAGGAGGGGGCATATCATAAGTGTTTTTTGTGATGCAGTCACAGGTCAAATATTCCTGGAGTGTAGTTTCTAGAGATAATCATTATCACAGAATTTTAGGACAAAATAATTTGGATGCAGAGTTTACAGCATCTGTTATAATAGGATTTTATCTATGTTTAGAGAAATAAGGCAGAAAAGGAGACTATTTTCATCTTTTGGGGAGTACTAACTATAGGAAGCCAACTAACAATGTAAGAATCTCCAGCACCTAGAATTGTGCCTGGCAAATAGTAGGTGCTCAATAAATTATTGGTTGATAAGGGATGAGAAAGCGGAATTGGCTTTTAAAAAAAAAAAGTTCTTTAAATCTGAGTCCATTGAACTTTTTCATGACAAAGGCAACAATAAGTGTGTCAAACTTTCTCTCTTTCATAGATGTTGGCTTGCACTTCCAGAAAATGGCAATTTTGGGGAGAGTCCCTGGTTCTGGTCATTCATTTTACCAGTAGCCATCATTCTCTTTATTAATATGACGGTATTTATTTTCATCACAGTCAAGGTTCTATGGGGAAGAAATGAGAACTTGACAAGGTAAGAGAGAATGCGAGAAGCTTTCAGGCATGATTAAAATCAGAATGTAATAAATGAAACTCACTAAAGACTCCCTCTATGGCCTCATCATGGCAAGAGGTGGATTCTGCATTCTTAAAAGCTATGCCAGGGAAATAACAGTTCTGGCAGAACCTACCAGACAAATGGGTCCTGTATGGTTTTCAGTCAAAGTACTGGCCTAGCTAAATCTGGAGAAACATCACAAGTATATCCATGAGCTTTCAGCTTAGACGATTGTTGCAAAAGATTTGCCTCCTGCGTCTATGGACAAAACCACTATCTTGATAAAATTATAGATCCCTCAAAGTTCTGAAATTATCTTGGCACACATTCATGTTAGTTGTTGGTGTAATGTTTCTCTTCCATATTTCTCAGTTATCTTTATCCCTAACAAAAGTTGGATCTTAAGCTGTATCTCTTTTGGATTATATAAGCCAAACTGAAATAAAAATACCCCCCCCAAATTAAATTATTAAGCACCTACTATGTGCAAATGCTTTTAAGTTCCAGAGATTAAAAAAAAAAAGGCAAAAGTAGTCCCTGCTCTGAAGGAGTTCATGGGAAAGACGACCTACCAACAATAGGTACAGACAAGCTATAAAAGGGATAAATTGGAGACAAACAACAGCTATTTCCTTGGTGTGGAAAATCTATCCAACAACTCATTTGAAAGTTACAATACTGGAGAGTTATCTGGGCTCACTGATATGGTAAGTGCCTTTGATCACGTAGCTTGTATATGTTCGAGGCAGGACTTGAAGTCCAGTTTTCCTGATTCCAATATCATGCTGCCTCTCGTCAAGATGTATATTTATGTATTCTATATTATTATAGGATGAGTATTTATATTGTATAATGAATATAACCCTCAATATAAAAGATCAAAGCATTATGATTTAATTAATCATAATTAATTATATAATCATGATTTAATTACCAAATCATAAAAATTATTATTCATTTCAATTTAATAAATATGTATTAAGTTCTGGTATGCAAGGTACTGTCTAGATGGTGAGGATTCCAAGATGAAAGTTAGTATATTCCCTACCTTCTAGAAACTTAGAGTCTTCCAGGTAAATAAGACTAAAAAAACTTTTACAGAAATAACTATAATACAAGTTAGAAAATTATTGAGTAAATGAATGAGAGGTCTGAATTTGTGAAGGAAGGATAGGGCTTCGGGGAAAGAGTCCTAAGAAAGTCTTGCTGAAGTGAGAATAAAGGGAAGGATGCCAAAGGGAAAAAATGGAAGTGTGTCAGGAAATATCTTCTAGGCTTTGGAGATAGCCCACATAAAGGCAAGGACAGAGGAAAAGGAATTGATGAGATTAAGGATCTCAATGTGTCAGACACTATGATAGGCCCCCCAAATACAAAGGTAAAAAAAAATCAGATCATGGAACAATCCTGGAGTATGCCAAGGATAGTAATGTGAAAGAAAACTGAAAAGTTAGGTTGGGCTTAGACTGTATCAAGGCCTGGAATGCCAGGATATTTATTGTGTATTATATTTAGTGGGCAATGAGGAATCACCAAAGGTTCTTAAGAGTGACAGAGTCAGACCAATGTATTAGGAAGATTACTCTGGGGCAGCAGATTGAAAGATAAATGGAAAAGAGGAACATTGCGGACAGGGACAGCAAAAGATAACAAGAGCCTTAACTGGAAGAATCCTACTGTGCCCCCAAATGTTCTCATTTAAATCCTCAAAGAGTTAATTAAATAGGGGGCAGCTGGGTGGATCAGGGGAGTGAGAGTCAGGCCTAGAGAGGGAAGGGCCTGGGTTCAAATGTGTTGAATCCAAAAATCCTAGCTGTGTGACCCTGGGCAAGTCACTTGACCCCCATTGCCTAGCCCTTACCACTCTTCTGCCTTAGAACCAGAGAGAAGGTAAGGGTTTTTGTTTATTTTTAAGTGTATTAACATAACACATGTATAACCCAGTGGAATTGCTGTGGAAGGGATAATTTGGACAAAATGCTCTAGGAAAATTTGAGGCTGAATGGTTACCATGGAGCAGGATGGGATAGAACGTGGAGAATTAAAAGTTTCATGAAAGAAGAGGAACCTGAGCTAAGCCTCAGAGGAGGAAAGAGATCTGAAGAGGCAGGTCAAAGGAGGGAGTTCACGTCAAACATGCTGAATGGGACAGAGACAACAGAATGAGTCAGAGGACATGTAACCGTCCAATTTATCTGGAACACAAAGTGCCTGAAAGGGAATAATGCTCTGTAGCTATTTGTAGCAAACAGGGTTAAATGACTTCCCAGCTAGTACATGTCTCGGGCCAAATTTGAACTTGGGGAGAGGAGTTGTCCTGACTCCAGGCCTGATGCTCCATGTCCTGCATCACCTGGCTGCCCCCAAGTTGTGCATATCAGTTCAGGTCCTCAGACGGGGCTCATGAGTTATTGTTTTAGGACAATAGAACCAAGAAGGGATAGTTACCTCTCTGGGGGCCCTCCTGCAAAAATGGAAGGGCTCAGATGTGGTGCTTGAAATTGTCATAACATAAATGAATTAATGAATGAAAAAATGGGATGGATGAGAGAAATATTTGACCTGAACCTCTAAAAAAATATGAGAAATTTTCAGAGTTGTTGGTAATTACTCGTACATTTATTACGAGCAACCTTTGATAGATGAAATTTTAAAAGCCCAGTCAAAAAAACAGTTCATCTCTTCATGCTCATTTTTAGTCTTTTTTGTTCCAATTCTGAACCCAGTCTCTCGTGAGGACTTGGCCCGAGTCAGGCCCAGCCTGGAAAACAACAGTTAGTTTTGATACATTCCATGACTTTTTAGATAAAAATCTCAGACTGTCTTCCTATAAAATGATGCCATTGGTCAACAAAAAAGGCCAGGATAGAACGTACTGAGTGTACATCACTAGCAATGACATTTCTTTAGTGCTCGATGGCTTTGAAGCATATTACATTTGCAATAGTAAACTGGGGTCTCTCCAAATCCAGCGTTTTTTCTGCTATGTCATGCTACATGCTTGCAATGAAACGAGGACCATCTGGAGACTACCCCCACCTTGCTTATTTACCACTGATGTAGCTTCCTTCTCTGCTTGTCCACTTGGATGGTCCTGACATAGCTTCAACGCCAGGAAGACTATGAAGGCACTCGAGTTTGTGGAGGGCACCTAATAAAATGGAGTGCTATAATGGAAGATGAATTGCTTGAGAGTCAGGAGTTCTGGGTTCATGTCCTCCCAGCCTTGAGGCTTGCCAGCTAACTGTGTGAAGTCTGGCAGGTCAGTGAACCTCTCTGGACCCTCAAGTTTTCCTAATTTGCAAAATGAGGAGATCCCAAAGGTGGCTACTAGGTCTAAATTCTAGATTCATCCTTTCTTCAGACATGACATAAAAGGCAACTTAAAATGCAAAGTTATTAAGAGAGAGTGAAATTTGTTAGAGAATGTGCCAAAAAGGAGAGAGAAAGCATGGGTCTCGCCCATCCATAAAAGTCAGATAGGGAGTCCTGTGCAAAGGTTAATGGGACAAAGAAACATGGTTAGATTAAAAAAAGCTTCATCCTGTTTTACTATCAGCTGATTACTTCTCTGCTCTTTTTCTTAGTTAACATGAAAGTAGAAGGGTGGGAGAAAAGGAAGATATTTCCCAGACCAGTCTCTATGGGCACACACATAGTAATAATAATCAGTAAACATTTACAAAGCACTTTAAGATTTGTAAGATGTTTTACATATATTATTTCATTTTATTCTCACAATATCCTTGGGAGGTAAGTGCTATTATCCTCATTTTATAGGAGAAGAAATATATTCAAAGGTTAAATTATTTACTCAGGGTCATACCCAAGAATCAAAAGAAGAGACTCTCCCTGATGGATTCTCTTACTATATTCACAATAAAATTTCATTATGATCTTTAAAAAAAGTAATCCCCAGCAGAATAACCTGGAACCACCACTGAGTAATTAACCTAAATGAAAGCTTAAGTGTGGACTCACAATTGGGAGCCAGTCATTTTATAGATTTCTACACAGCTCCAATCTCCTTTATAGTGATTTAGTTTGCGTAATTATTATATTCTCACTCTTAACTATTATTTTTCTAAAGATTAATAATTTTAATGTTCAATGGAAATATGTAATATTTAATTTTTTTAATTTAATTTAATTTTGTTTTTCCATTGCCTAGATTTCCCCTTTAATCTCACTTTTAGCCTCCTTGAAAGCAATCTCTTATGACAAATATATATTTTTAAGTATAAGAAGAAAAAATATCACCAAAATGGATACACACATAAAAAAAAAAATCTGTCAGGGTATGCAATGTTCCATACTTGTGGACCCTTTACTTCATGTAATATATATATACAAATGGGAACCCAGGGATTCTCTATATAAATGAATCACAGGTCCTCCTCTCGATGCCAAGTGATGGTGGTGATAACTTTCCTGTCACAAACCTGGGTCATTCTTTCTTTTTTTTTAATTTTCTCTCCAGCACAAAAAAGAACTCAGCTCTGAAGAAGATTCTTAGCACAATATCCATTGCTGTGATTTTTGGGCTTACCTGGATTCTGGGTTACCTGATGCTAATAGATAATAACAATATAATCTTCAATTACTTATTCTGCATTTTCAACACAACACAGGTATGTAGAGAGAATAGTCTCCCCCCATCACATCACTGAAATTGTGTCATCCTGGGTCAAGTAATTATCTTCAGTAACTTTGAAGGAGGGTCAGGATATTCCAAACTCTACTTGGCAACTGAGCATTCGTCTAATAATTTGTGGAGGTCTAAATTTCAGAATCACAAAACCTCCAAGGTAAAAAGAACCTCAGAGGTCATCTAGTCCAATCCATGCCTGAACAGGAATCCTTGTATACCAGTGGGGCCAAAATCAGGTAGAAAAAAGGGCCACTAAACTGTTTATAAGAATCTCTGTCTGCATTGAAAACTACATAGTATCATTATGTTCTAGTGTATTTTAATATATATTTCAAATATTACCCAATTATGTCTTAATAAGACGGGGGCATCCCTGAGACTCCTGAGGATAGCAGCTGACCTCATGTTCGACCTCTGCTGTACAAAATCCCCTCTATGCCCTCTTCTCTGTTCACCCCAGTTCAAACACTCGTTATCTCTTTGTTATTCAGTTGTCTGATTCTTTGGGAGTGTGACTGAGGTTGTCAGCGATACTGGACTGGTTTGCCATTTCCTTCTCCAGCTCATTTTACAGACTAGAAATTGAGGCAAACAGGATTGTGTGACCTGCCCAGAGTCACACAGCTAGCACTTGCCTGAGGCTGCCATGAGTCTGTGATTCCAGGCTTGCCACTAGCCACTGTGCCACCCAGCTGTTCTCCTCACCTTTTGCCTGTACTATTCTAGCTTCATCTTTGCCTTCCTTGACTCTTGCTGCTCCGGTCTGTTATCCATAAAGCTGCCAGATGAATCTTTCTGAATCACAAGTCTTAACAGCAGCCCCTTATCCTTTCCAGGATCAGATACAGTTTTCTAGAACCTGAAGGTCTTCCTGACCTGATCCCTTCCGGTACTTCCATTCTTACACATTATTCCCACTCTACCAGCTTCTTCTCTTCTGATGGTTGCTTCGAATTTGTTTCGGGTGTCTTGTACGTCCTTAGCAACGAGCATGCTTTGAATGTCTCCCTCATTTGAATGTTAGCTCCTTAAGAGCAGACTGTCTTTGGGCCCCATAGTACTTCTTCGTATAGAGACGAAACCAATGCTTGTTGGCTGATGAATTAATCCACGTCTTTTCATTTCATCCACAACGACATAATGAGATTTTCTTTACTGCCTAGCAGAAAACTTCATGTTTTCTTAGGATCAGAATCCTTCTGACATGTCTAATATCCCTTTGAAAGAAAGAAATAAGGTTGCTCTGGCGTGATATTGCTAAGGAGTGTACATCTGCTTTTAACCATCATCATTTTCCTTTCTAAATGCTCAGAAATCACGCCAGGTTTTGATCTTCCCGGTATTACTGCCAGGCTAGCTGAAGTACAGCTTTTAAAATTCATCCTCTCTCCCATTCTTAAAATGGAAACATTGGCACATCTCAACCTAGCAGGGCACTTCCCTAGTTTTCCACGATCTCTCAGGGATGACTGATCAGAACAGCAATCACACATGTCTATTTGTTCTAAATTCTGGGCTACAGTGTATCTGGGCTTGTTGACTAACTTAAAGGTATTGAAGGTAGTTTGTTACACATCCATTACTCTTACTTAACACAAACAAGAGATAGTATTTATGCAGTCCTTTATGGTTGGCAAAGTACTTTACATAGGTTAACTTATTTGATTATTAAAACAACCCTTTGAGGTACCTGCTATTATTATCCTCAATTTAGAGATGAGAAAACTGAGTCTCAGAGAAGTTACGTGATTGGTCCAGGGTCACACAGCTAGGAAATGTCTGGGGAAAAATATGAACTCAAATCTTCCTGATTACAAGTCCTCATGATTTACCCATTGTACCATTTAGTTGTCCATTGCACCACCTTGTTCTATCTACCCCAGGATCTTATTAAAATGATTTCAAGATTCAGATTTATAAGTAAGAATATGAGTTTATTGATGATGAGGCCAACACATAGCCAATAGATTGATGACCAAAGATCCCGGACACGCCATTAGGCAGATCCATAAATAGTTTTAGGAGCTAGTTACTTAGCCCCAACCCTGAATATCCCAAAACATTTTTAATTTGTGAATAGCTAACTAAGAGGTGGTCCATCAAATTCTCACAGTTCCCCACACTCCCATAATGAAGGCCACATAGGGCAAGAAGAAAAGCCTTGTCACTTTTTTATTAACCAAATTTTGTTAAAAGGAAGACATTCATTGGGATTTTTAAAGACAAAGAAAATGGAAAAAGCAGAGTCTCTGACCCAGAACCCAGGCACAAAAATACACAAAAATACTTTCTAACCCATAACCTTTTTTTTTTTTAAACACTTGCCTTTCAGCAATACTGTGTATTAGTTCTAAGGCAGAAAAGCAGTAAGGGCTAGGCAATGGAGGGTAAGTTATTTGCCCAGTTTCATACTGCTATGAGGTGTCTGAGGCCATATTTGAACCCAGGACCTCCTGTCTTTAGGCCTGGCTCTTAATTCACTGAGCAACCTGGCTACCCCTACTCATTATTCTTAAATAGAAATTAGTATATGAAAAATATTCTCACAAATCCAAAGATCTGTTAGTTGGCAATTGGGATACAGTACCTTTGTTATCTCTATTGTTATTGTGGTGAAAGGCAGTTGGTTGCCAGCTGTTGTGAGCTGTGTAACTGGGCCTAGTTAAAAATGGCTGAGTAAAACTACTTAGAGACAGTCTTCACAAAATCAGTTGAATAATTCTTGAAAGGATTAAGGTAAGAAAAGAAAGATAAACAAAGGATTTAGGATTTATTCCCTCATCTAAAAAGAAACTAAACTTAACTCACACCTCGGATTCTGGAGAATCATTTTTCTACTCCAGTTTCCTTAACACTCCTTAATCTAGTCTAATTCCCAGGGTCTAGTCTAAATAAACTATGCTAATTAATAATCCTCTTAGTTATAATTAAGTTACTGTCTCTGTATATCTCTTCCAGCTTTGAATCAGTTTGTCTTCTCTCACTGCCCACTGCCAGCTTTCCAGGCCTAGGTTAGGCTTAAGACAGCCCTCAAAATGGCCTGCCTCTGTCTGCAGCCACACAGAGGAAACCATAGTCTCTCTCTCTCTCTTTTCTGTTGGTCTTCTCCACAACCTTATTCCCAACACTCCAACCTTTTTCCTCTTTCAACTGCCACTTGGTTTTCCAGTTTCCCAGAGAACCAATCCACTATCTTCCTCCAGGCAAACATACCTCCAGGAGTGAATTTGCAGTTGTATCCCAACAGACTCTAAGCTTCTCAGGGTTCCCTACAGGAATCCTCTCCAAGATTCTAGCAGTGCCTTAAAGGTAATCTGATCCTATCTTTAATTACTAAGATCTTATTTACCCTAAAATACTTATTTTAATCCCAATAGAGAATTTTCCATAGTAGAGAAAGCAGAAGGAAAATTTAGTCATTCTTTCTGCTCTTTTTCCTATCATCATTGTTGACATGTCTGTCCTTTTACTTCTTCCTGTTCCACAAACTGCTTTTAGAAAGAATCCTAAACTATTATACTTTGCTTTTCTTTACCAGTCTCGGCTCATGCTGGGCTTTAGTTTACCTGACAATACTTTTACTAGACTCTGCCAACCTCTTATATATTCATCCTCTGTTATGTGCCTTTGTTTTTATATTCTGAATAGGTCTTTTAAAAAAAATTAGTTATTGGTGAGTTCTCTGGGCATCCATATTAGTCTCCTTGCATGTCTTATTTTTTCTCCTTATCTGAATTATTTTCCATTATGTCTTCAGGATTTTATTCTTGAGATTTTCTTGGATTGATTTCTCCCATAGAATTTTAAGCTATAGGAATCTACCTCTTTCTTTCTCTGAACATTTTTGTGTCTGTTTTCTCCAATCTAGGATTTTTGTTAGACTTTCACACTTTCTTCTCCTCTGTTTCAGACTTAGAGGGAGTTTGTGACTGCGAAAATGTGGGTTCAAGACTGTGAATTGCCAAAACTGTAAAGATAATGTTAGTGTCTTGAATTAAATCAAAAATAAGTGGTCGCCATGGGAAAATTTCCCAAATATGAAATATCCAAGTCAGCTGGGTTTTATGGAGATTTTGATTAATACAAATGAAGGAATTAAGGGAAGGGAGAGAGTCAGAGTAAGAGGAAATAGTAGGAAAGGGCCTAGGCCTGAGCTTTAAAAGAGACTAGTCAGTCCTTAATCACTCACCACAAGATCGTTCCAAGCAAGCTCTAGTGTTCAGAGAGACCAGCTCTTGACCTCCAATTCAGCTTTCAAAGCTGAACTAACACCAGAGACCTCAAGCTCCTTCCTTTTAAAGAAAATTTCCTGTTGTGTCACCTCTCATAAATTTTCATGTCTACCAATCATAGTAGACGCTTTTCCTAGGACTGCCCATTCTTAGTTTTCACCACTCTTTAGTTCTCACCTTCTCTGGGTAGACTATACTTCTGAGTACTTCACACCTCTTTGTTAAGCTTGCTCTTTGTAAGTTGCTTGACCTTTTAGTGGTTAATTTGACCTTCATAGGTACTTAGCACCCTTTTGTATTAGATCTAAAAATAGACCTAGCTTAAGGGCTTTTGCCTCACTATTAGTATGGGTTGGGGACTTTTTCTCATTGTTCCATCAGGAGTTTACAACTTTATCTTCCCCTACAGTATGCCTAAGTATGGGTGGAGTAATACATTCCTGATCAAGTACCTTCCTTGTTTAAAATGGGGAATAGCCTTAACCAAATGTTCCAAAGTAGAGTCTGAGAAATTTTAAGATTCACAAGTTGTAATCACTTCCTTCCTCCACCCTACAGAGTTCAAATTATTTTTTTCTCCAACAACTAGTTCCTTCTCCCTGTTAATTAGAATTAGATCCCGTCTAGAACTCTACTATATAAGTTTCTTCACCTTTTGAAAGATGGAAATATAATTAAGGGAAGTGAAGAAGTGATTAGCTGCATTAATTTTGGCAGAGAGAGGGCTCCAGTAAATACCTGGATAATTGAAATCCACCATCACTACTATTTCTTGACTCTGGACCAGTCTTATGATCTATTTCCCAGATTCCTCCTCTAGTTCCTTCTTCTGCCTCAAGAGTCTGATATTCCCTTGACAAAGATCCTCCCAATGATTTTTACCCAAATTCTCTCTATCATGCTTCCCTTTTCTGTTTCTAGGATATATTCTATTATTTTATCTTCTTAGTTTATGATGCTACCTTGAATCCTATTTTACCTATTCTGCTTTTTAAAAATGAGATATATCTATCTAGAACCATGATCTATAAATGGTTTTCATCCCACCCAGTCTTAATGATACCCTTGAGATAAAATTTGCCTTTTAGCATTGTGATTTCTTGCTTGCTGCCTAAGCAATGAAGATTTTTTTGAATAGGTATTTGAGGCTATGGGTTTTACTTTTGGCCCCTTTCTTGGATTTTTGTCTCCTGTGAACTTCTTGGAAATGTAATTGCTATTTTTCTTCATTAAAGATATTCTTTATAGTATCTCAGTGCATATCTAAAGCTTAAGTCTCCTTTTTTTCCCAGACAATCTTAAAGTTCTTTCTCTTCAATTTTAAAGAATAAGGTAAATATGTTCTACTCATGAGGAGGATGTCATTCTTATATTTTTAAAGAATGGTATAAAAATTGAAATCCCTTTTTAGAAACTATCTCCTTAACCAGCTGTTCATTCTTCTTGGACAGGGTGACCCTAGAAAGCAGTAGATGGTTATTTTAGGAGCCTAGATCCCTAGAGGAATAGCTGTGATTATGACCCACAACTTTGTATGGGACTAAAGCTCTATTTTTCCTTAGAATCATTTCTAAGTGTAAAACTAAATATATTTAATAATAAGATTTCAGCAGTATAATTTCAGGCCTTTCCCTACTAAAATTGGCTTAATAACAATAAAATAATGACATTAATATTATTGTCAACTTCTAATTGCAGAGAGTCAGAACACGATTATTAAAATGGAAGACAAGGGGGAAAGGCTAATTTGACAGCAATTAATAAAAAAAATTGTGTTCAGAATATATGCTTGTGTTAACATTTAAATATGTTCTAGAAATTTGCAACATTTTAAAGGAAAAGAATGATGCCCTGGGATTTGATTCAGAGACTCTTCTTTTTAATTCTTCATCCTCTTTTATTTCCAATCCAAACTAGAGATAGTATCAGCTCTCTAAATCATTCAATGCTAAGGTGTCTTTCCTGCTCCATATATTTATTTTCTTAACTTCTCTGGCTTAAGGGAGGAAATCTTTGAAAAGGTTTCTTTTTTGGATTGCAGATTTAAAAAACCAATAAAAATAAATAAGAGAGTGAATTTGGGCAGCAAAGTACTTGTTATGTAGGGTATTTATATTAACAAGAAATCAAAAGCAAGATTATTCATATAATGTACCTCTAATAATTTTAAGTTGATTGTAATAATTAAACATATTGTGAACCCGTCTAAGGAATCACTCTGTGCCAGCAATCCTTGGCTAACAGAAGTTCTCCTAAAAGAAGTGAAATTCCCTAAATTGTTGTTGACTCATATTTAGCCAAGAGAAGGATGTTTTCTTTTATTTTTAGTGAAAATGTTTATATTTTACATTTTCCAATTGCATGTAAAAATGATTTTTGCATAAATTAAAAAATCTAAATTCCAAATTCTATCCCTCTCTTCCCCCTTCATGAGAAGGCAAGCAATTTGATAGAGATTTTATATATACAATCTATAAAACATATTTTCCATTGTAGCCATGTTGCAAATGAAATTAGTTCCTCGCCAAAACCAAGAAAAATTAAGAAAGTTTTAGAAAGTATTTGATCAAAAGTCTTTGATTTGCATTCAGACTCCACCAGTTCTTTCTTTAGAGATGAATAGTATTTTTCATCACAAGATCTTTTTTTTTTAACCTTTACCTTCTATCTTAGAATCAATACTGGGTATTGGTCCCAAGGCAGAAGAGTGATAAGGGGTGAGTAATTGGGGTTAAGTGTTGCCCAGGATCACACAGATAGGAAATATCTGAGACCATATTTGAACACAAGATCTCCTGTCTCCAGGTCTGGCTCTCCTCCCACTGAGTCACCTGCTTCTTCCCATCTTAAGTCCTTTAGAATTGTCTTGGATCTTCATATTGCTGAGAATAACAAAGCCATTCATAGTCGATCATCACACACCATTGGTACTGTTTCAGTATATATACTATATACATTCTCCTGGTTCCACATCCTTCACTTTGCCTGATTTCATGTAAGATTTCTCAGGTCTTCCTGAAAACTTCCTACTCATTATTTCTTATAGCACAACAGTATTCCATCATGATCACATATCACAATTTGTTCAGTCATCCCCCAACTTGGGGGCATCCCAAAAGAGCTATTATAAATGCTTTTGTATAAGTAGGTACTTCTCCCCTGTTTTTTATTTCTTTGGACTCCAGACCCAGTAGTAGTATTGCTGGGTCCAAGGGTATGCAGAGTTTTATGGGCTCTTGGGCATGGTCCCAGATAGCTCTCCAGAATGGTTAGATCAGTTCACAATTCCACCAACAGTATATAGGTGTACCAATTTTTTTTTCATATCCTTCTTGGCACTTATCATTTTCTGTCATATTAGTCAATATGATAGGTGGTACCACAAAGCTGTTTTAATTTGCATTTCTCTAATAAATAGTGATTTAGAATATTTTTTTCATATAAGTATAGATAACTTTGATTTTTTCTTCTGAATACTTGCTGTTCATATCCTTTGACCATTTATCAATTGGGGAATGATTTATATTATAAATTTGACTCGGTTCTCTAAATATTTGAGAAATGAGGCCTTTATCACAAAAATTTACAATAAAAAATCTTCCTCAGTGTTCTGCTTTCCTTCTTATCTTGGCTCCATTGGTTTGTGTGAAATCATTTTAATTTAATGCAATCAGATTTATTCATTTTACATCTCATTGTTCCCTCTCTCTTGTTTGCTCATAAATTCTTCCCTTGTCAATAGATGAGAGGTAAAATGTCCCCTAATTTGCTTATCATATCACCCTTTATGTTTAAATATTCTGACCATTTAGATATTGGTCTGTACCCAGTTTCTGCCAAATTGCTTTCCAGTTTTCCCAGCAGTTTTTGTCAGAGTAAATTCTTGGGGGCAGCTGGGTAGCTCAGTGGATTGAGAGCTAGGCCTAGAGATGGGAGGTACTGGGTTCAAATTTGACCTCAGACACTTCCCAGCTGCGTGACTCTGGGTAAGTCACTTAACCCCGACTGTCTAGTCCTTACCACTCTTCTGCCTTGGAACCAATACAAAGTATTGGTAAGGATTTAAAAAAAAAGAGTAAATTCTTGTCCCCAAAAATCTGGATCCTTGGATTCGTCAAATAATAGATTACTATTGTTATTTACTCCTGTGTATTATATACCTAATCTATTCCATCAACCCACTACTTTATTTCTGAGCCAGTACCAGATTGTTTTGATGATTATCAATTTGTAATATAGTTTGAGATCTAGTACTGCTAGGCCACTTTCCTTCACATTTTTTTTTTCTAATTAATACCCTTGATATTCTTAACCTATTATTCTTCAGATGAATTTTATTGTTTTTTTTAGCTTTAACATAATTTTTTGGTAGTTCAATTGGTATGGCACTGAATAATTAAATTAAATTAGATAGAATTCTTATTACATACTCATGAACAATCAATATTTCTCCAGTTGTGTAAAAATGACTTTATTTTTGTGAAAGTTGTTTTGTAATTATGTTCATATTGGCTTATCTTGGCAGGTAGACTCCCAAATGTTTTATATTGTCTGCAGTTATTTGAAAACTGTTTTCTATTTCTATCTCTTCCTGTTGGATTTTATTGATAATGTATAAAAATGCTAATTATTTATGTGGGTTTATTTTATATCCTATAACTTTGCTATTATTTCAACTAGTTTTTAGTTGATTCTCTAGGATTCTCCAACTATGTCATCATGTCATCTTCCTAATCACTTATTCTAGTTCCTTCAATTAAAAAAAAGTCTTCCCTTATTGCTATAACTAGCATTTCTACAATCCTGAGTAATAGTGGTAATAATGGGCATCCTTGGTCTACCACTGATCTTATTGGGAGGGCTTCTAGATTATCCATGCTAGAAATAATTCTTGCTGAAAGATTTTGATAGGTACTTATTTTAAGGAAAATTTCACTTATCCTGATACCTTCTAGTGTTGTTGTTTTTTAATAGGAATGAGTGTTGTATTTTGTCAAAAGCTTTTTTTGCATTTATTGAGATAATCATGATTTTCATTGTTAAATATTTTCAATAAGCTGACAGTTTTCCTAGTACTAAACCATCCTGTCATTCCTAGTATGAATCCCATCTGGTCATAGTGTATTATCTTTGTGCATTATTGCTATAATCTCCTTGTTAGGGTTTTACTTAAAATTTTTGCAAAAATATTCCTTAAGGAAATTGATTTAAAGTTTTTCTCTGTTTTTTGTTCTTAATTTAGACATCAGCACTATATTTGTGTCACAAAAGATATTTGGTAGAACTCCTTCTTTGCTTATTTTTCCAAATGTTTTTTATAGTATTAGATTTAATTGTTCTTTAAATGTTTGGTAGAATTGACTTGGGAATCCACCTGATCCTGGGGATTTTTCTTAGATAGCTTACTGATGGCTTGCTTAATTCATATTTCTGTGATGGAGTTAACTATTCTATTTCCTATTCTGTTAATCTAGTCAATTTGCATTTTTGTAAATATCCTTCCATTTTATTTAGATTGTTAGCTTTATTTGTGTATAACTAGGTAAGTGGCTCTTAATAATTGCTTTTATTTTCTCTTCATTGGTGCTGAGGTCAAACTTTTAATTTTTGATACTGTTAAGTTGATTTTCCTCTTTTATTTAAAAAAAATTCAAATTAACCAAAGGTTTATCTAGGTTAGAGATTTTTTCATAAAACCGGTTTTTAGTACTTATTAGTTTAATCTTAGAATTTTATTAATAGCTCCTTTGATGTTTAGAAATTAGAATTTGGTGTTTAATTAGTCTAATTAATTGATCTATAAATATGACTTTGACAGTATCCTATAAATTTTGGTATGTTGTCTTATAGTTGTTATTAAATGAAGTTATTGATTGTTTCTATGATTTGTTTTTCAACCCACTCATTCTTTAGTATTAGATTAGTTTTTAATTAATTTTTCATCTGTGGTTTCAATAGCCTTTTGTTGAATGTAATTTTTATTACATTATGATCTGAAACAGATGGTTTTAAGATTTCTGCTTTTTAAAATTTGGTTGTAAAGTTTTTAGACCCTAATACATGGTCATTTTTGTGTAGGTACCATATGTTACTAAAAAAAAAAAGGTACATTTCTTGCTATTCCCATTCAATTTTCTCCAGAAATCTATCAAATCTAATTTTTATAAAAGTCTATTCATTTCCTTAACTTCTTTCTTTTTTTGTTAGATTTACTTAGTTCTAAGAGAGGAATGTTGAGGCCCTTTATTACTATAGTTTTACTATTTCCTCCTGTAACTCATTTAATGTTTTCTTTGAAAATTTGGATGCTAAATCATTTTATGCATATATGTTTAATACTGATATTACTTGGTTGTCTATGGTTTATTGTTTTTGTTCAGTCATTTTTCAGTCATATCTGACACTTGTTACCCCATTCAGGGTTTTCTTAGCAAAGATACTGGAATAGTTTGCCATTTCCTTCTCCAGCTCATTTTACAGGTGAATAAACTAAGAAAAAGGGGGTTAAGTGACTTGCCCAGAGTTACATAGGTAGTAAGTGTCTGAGGCTAAATTTGAATTCAGGAATGAGTCTTCCTGTTCCCAGGCCTGGTGCCAGGAAGAGGAGTCTTCCTGGTGTTCTCTTTACTGTACAACTTAGTTGCCCTATTCTCTGTTTTACCTATTAGTAAAATGTAATCTCCCGCTTATCTCTTTTAATTAGATTTATTTTTGACTTTTCTTTGTCTGAAATTATGATTGCTATCTCTGCTTTCTTTTCTTTCCTTTTTCAACTTAATTTGAAGCAAAATAGATTCTACTCCAATCTCTTATTTTAAGTCTGCATGTATATCTCTACTTTAAGAGTAATTCTTATAAACACCATATTGGTGGATTTTGGTTTTTAATCTACTTTCTTATCTGCTTCCATTTTAGAATGAGTTCATCCCATTCACATTCACAATTATAATCAATAACTTGGTATTTCTCTACAATATATTTTTCTTTTGTTCATCTTTTTCTCTTTCCTTTTATCCTGTCCCTCTTGAAAAGTCTGTTTTGCTTCTTACCACCACCTTTTCCTATCTGCCCACCCTTCTATCAGCCCCTCTTCCTTCTCTGATCTGTCTCCACTCCTACTTTCCTCTAGGGCATGATAGGTTTCTATACCCAACTGAATGAGTATGTTCTCTCTTTTAACCTATTCTGATGAGAGTAAGGTTCAAGAATTTCCTTCAACCTCCCTTCCCTAATTTTTACTTCCCCTATAAAAGCTCTTCTTTTAATGCTTCTTTTTATATCAAATAATTTATCAGATATAGAATGAAATAATTCATTGCATTCTACCTTTCCCTTTCCCCTTCTCCCAATGAATTCCTCTTTTTTGCCCTTTGAATTTTATTTCTTTGAAATCATCTCATCATAGTCAACTCACATGTATAGTCCTTCTTCCAACTACCCAAATAATGATAAAGTTCTTTGGAGTTATGAATATTATCTTCCTATGAAGGAATGTAAACAGGTTAGTATTATTGAATCCCTTATATCTCTTTCTTGCCTATCTTTAACTATATCTTGAGTCTTGCATTTGAAATTCAAATTTTTTTTTTATTTAGCACTGGTCTTTTCATCAGGAATGCTTGAAAAGCCATTATTTCATTAAATATCCATTTCTCTCTTATAATTACATTCAGTTTTGCTAGGTAGGTCATTCTTGGTTGTATTTCTCATTCCTTTATCCTCCAGAATATCATATTTCAAGCCCTCCAAACCTTTTATATTGAAGCAGCTAAATCTTGTGTTATTGTAATTGTGACTTTCTGATATTTAGATTGTTTCCATCTGGCTGTTTGTAAATTTTTTCTCATTAACCTGAGACTCTGGAATTTGGTTATAATATTCCAGGAAGTTTTCATTTTGGTATCTCCCTTTAGGAGTTGATTGGTGGATTCTTTCAATTTCTATTTTGTCTTCTGGTTTTAGGATATTAGGGTAATTTTCATCGATAATTTCATAAAATATGAGAGTGAGGATCTTTTCTTGGTCATGGCTTTCAAGTGGTCCAATAATTCTTAAATTATCTTTCCTGCATCTATTTTCCAAGTCAGTTGTTTTCCCAAAGAGATATTTCACATTTCCCCCTGTTTTTCCCTCTTGTTATTTTATTTTATTATTTCTTAATGACTCTTGGAGTTGCCCAATTCTAATTTTCAGGAATTATTTTTCTCAGTGGGCTTTTGTATTTCCCTTTCCATATGGCCAATTCTGCTTTTTAACACAATTTCTTCTTTGGTAAATTTTTTTACTTCTTTTTCTATTTGGTTAATTCTGCTTTTTGAAGTTTTCCCCCCTTTTTTGTGCCTCTTTTACCAGGTTGTTGACTCTTTTCATAAATTTCTGGAATCTTAAATGATTACTTGATTTACAACCTATGATCTCACCAATATAAGGAACTTCTGGTATAAAAACTTCCTTTCCTCACATGAAGATCAGCAACTCTTATAATTTGTAGTCTTAGAGAATTGCCTATATCCCTGGGAGGTTAAGTGACTTGTCCATGGTCACATAGAGTATACTAAATTAGGTTAGGCATTTGCCTCTCTTAGCTAAGAATATGAATCATATTTGTAAGTTGTAAACTAGAGAGGAAGATAAAAGGATTGGAAAGGGTGAGTGTCTTCATTGAATGTTTCTTTGGTTTTTAATCTTTGAATTAATGAAATTGTTTTCATTCCATCTATAGGGATTGCAAATTTTCTTCTTCTACACTGCTAGAACAAAAATCTTCAAGGATAAGATTTCCAATATGTTCAAGTCAATGTCATCTGCTTTTGGGAGGATTAAAATGCCTTCTCTACATTCAGAGGTGTATGTTTTGCTTAGATCTTTTCCAACCAGAATTGAGCAATTTAGATTGTTGGAATCATCTAAGTTTACCCAGAAGACATTTCATTCTGAAAGTAGCCAAATTAACTTATGCAACTAAACGGTAAAAATATAGGTTTGATACTCTATTTTTGACATATCCAGTATGAATTTTAAATGATTTCTCCCCTTCCTATTAGTACTTAACCTTATCAGGCCCCTCTTTAAGTATGTTTTTACCATGGGAAAAAAATAAGAAGATATCGTCTGTCATACAGAACTACAACTACCATTTTTCACACCTCAGTTGTTACACAGTGCTCTCTCTCTCTCTCTCTCTCTCTCTCTCTCTCTCTCTCTCTCTCTCTCTCTCTCTCTCTCTCTCTCTCTCTCTCTCTCTCTCTCATAAAAAGTGCCTAAAAATCAATTGGAATATAAAGTCATCTGAGGGGGAAGGGCAAAGGAGACAAAGCCTCTACTGTATGACAACTCCCTACTTTAATTATTCTTGCTGAATACCTCAGTCATTCTATGGAAATGAAGTACTGTAAAAGACCTGAGACACTGCCCTGGTCACCCTAGGTATAATTCTGTACTTATATCAAGAAAAATGATTTTAGGGTTTTTTCTATTAGTCATTATATTGTTGTAGGAAACAGCTTGAACTACAAAGGATTGAAAATTTATATGTATCATATCATATAGGCTAGAAGATTGTGATTTATAAAACCTATTATCTTATGTTGTTTAATAGATGACATTCTTAACTACTAGAACAAAAAAAGGGAAATGCTTTGTACTACTGATATGTATGCACTTTGCTTTAGTTTTATTTCTAATAAAAAAGTTTTATACCATGTTGTATATGTATGTATATATTTTCTACAATAGAATCTTATCTAGTTGTTTGGTAAAATGACTATTATTATAGTTAGCATATAAGAGACAGAACTAATAAAACTCCACTGGATCCATGATTTCATTTAACATTCAATCAACTGATAAGAATTTATTACGTGACTACCATATAATAGGTAATGAATATACAAATTAAAGAAAAACTGTCCCTGCTATCAGAAAGCTTATTTGGAGAAACATATACATAGAATCAAAGCATGTGCTAAAGAAATAAACATTAAATTTGGGCAGGACACTAGCAGTTGGAGTAATTAGGAAAAGCTTTATGAAGAAGGTATCTTTGAGCAGATTTTTGAAACAAATGAAATTCTAAGAGGTGGAGTCAGTAGTGGCGTGGGGACAGTTATTACAAAGCAACAGAGGTGGGAGATAAAATGTTGTATGTAAAGAATAGTAAAAAGTATGGCTAAAGCACTGAATGCCATTAGAAGGGTAATGAGGGGCAAATAGGGGACTCAGTGGACACTTCCCAGCTATGTGACCCTCAGAAAATCACTTAACCCCAATAGCTTCGCTTTTTCTGGTCTTCTGCCTTGAAGTTGATACTTAGTATTGATTCTAAGACAGTAAAGGTTTAAAAAAAGGGGGAAAAGTGTTTGATAAAATTATAAAGGTAGATTGGGGCCCGATTATGAAGGAATTTTAAAGTTAAACAGAGATGCTTCTATTTAATTTGTTAGAATGTAAACTCCTTGAGAATACAGATTACTTCATTAGCATGGGGCCCAGGGCATAGTGAGGACTTAATAAATATTTGTTGATTGATTGTTCAAAGGCAATAGGCAGCCATTGAAGTTTACTATGCAGACAATTGATATGGTCTGTCTTATTCATTAAGAAAAATCACTTTGGCGTCTGTATAGAAAAGGGACTAGAAAGACAGTATAAATTGGGTCATAATAGTACTCCAAGTGAGAGGTAATGAGCACCTGAACCAGAAGATAACTGTGAAGAGAAAGAATGGAATAGACACGAGAAATATGTGGAGATAGAAATCATAGATTTGCCAACTGATGATATATAGTGTAAGGGGGAATTAGCAGTCAAGAGCAATGTAGGATTTTAAAACTGGCTAACTGGAATGGTGCCTTTGATAGAAATATGTAACTCTAGAAGGGGGGAAATAATGAGTTCAGTTTGGACATGCTGAGATTGAGATGCATACAGTCAAAAATGCCTGGTAGAAAATTGGAAAGAAAGAGTTAGAACTCTTTAAGGAAACTTGATATAGAGTTAGCAGTCATCAGCAGAGATTATAACTAAATTCTCTTGGATACAATGGGGTTAGTAAGTGAAACCACATAGAGGTGGCTTGTAGAAGAGTTAGGACTTAAAAAAGAATTCCTGGGTTTAAATCTAACCTTAGATACTTCTTAGCGGTGTAACCCTGGGCAAGTCACTTAACCCCAATTGCCTAGCCCTTACCACTGTTCTGCCTTGGAACTGATGTCCACTATCAATTTTAAAACAGAGAGTAAGGGCTAAAATAAAATAGAGAATAAGAGAATCCAGGACAATTCCTCAAGGAAAATTCAGTTAGGAGATCATGATAGAGATGATGATCCAGGAAATGAGTCCAAAAAATCATGGACAGAGATGGAAGGAAAAGCAAGAGAGAATAATGTCATTAAAAATAATAAAAAGGTCCTGGGTTCAAATATGACCTTGGACACTTTCTAGCTGTGTGACCCTGGGCAAGTCACTTAACCCCCACTGCCTAGCCCTTATTGCTCTTCTGCCTTAGAACCAATACCCAGTATTGATTCTAAGATGGAAGGTAAAAACATTAATAAAAAGTATCTAGGTGAAAAGGGTGGTCAATAGAACCAAGTGCTTACAAAGTCAAAAAGGATGAGGACTGAGTAAAGGTTAATAGACTTGGAAATGAAGAGGTCACTGGAAACTTTGGAGAAAGAAGTTTAAATTGTGCAATGTGGTCAGAAACCAACCAAGAATGTACTATGAAAGTCCAACTGACTCATTAACGATCGGAGATTTAGTATTGTACTAAGAATACCATGAAGTCTTGCTCTAAATATAACTGTTTCTATGGATAATAACAGTTGTAGGAACAAGTGCTTATTAATCAACTCTTCTGTATGATAACCTTGAGTCAGACACTAGGAGATATAACCAAGTATAGATTAGATACAGTTTTGTGCCTCTGAGAGACTTAGGACAAAAATAACTATAACCTATAGCTGAGAGCCACAAGCTCTCATAGACTAGATTTGACACAAGGGCCTCTCGAGAAATCATCGCTTTGCCTAATCCAAAGCAAGAGTTTCTTCTGGGAACCTCAAAATATTCTGACTCCATTCTTATGTCCTTATAGAAGTGTGAGAAAGAGGCTTCAGTTCTCTTGCAGACACTTGAAGTATTTGAGACACCAGACAACATTTATTTTACTCTACAGAAATGAAAAAACAAAAACACTGAGGACCTGGACTAGCAGATCTTCCCTTTCTCCTTCCCCTCTCCCAACCAAATGATAGAATTATCCACTTTCAAAATGAGTCCCAGCTTTGACATTGGGAACCTTTATAGACCTCCCCATACTACTCTAGAGGACTAGGCTCATTTCAGAAGTAATGTGAACTTGGAATTGGTGGGGAGATTGGACCTTTCTAGATCTCTGTAGCTCTATTGTACTATGGTAAGCCTTCCCTTATAGTTCTAGAGTTGCTTTGCCTGCCATTTCTACCACTATTACCATTGTTACGTTTAAGGGATTTTCTTAGTCTCTCCCTCTGTCTAGCTTAAGTGGGGAGAGAGCAGGGTTCCTCAGTGGATCAGAGAACTGACAGGTTCAGTGAGCAGTGAGCCAGAGCTGAAGATTCCATTACCAAAGAGACCAGGGCACTGAGGGAGGCAGTAGGAATGGCTTTCTGGCAGAAAGGTGGTATAATGGCAGTTGGTTAGTGAAGAGATAAAGAAGCAGTCACTGCGGGAAGGGGCTTTTTGCCTCTAGGATCTCTAGAGAGAAGGTCTGGCTCTCAGGCAAGGGGATGCTGGCAGTTGGCTGGTGACAGTTGGCTGTCTCTTGTTTTAGGGAGTTAGAGAATATTTTAGATAAAGTAGATTAGACCTGGTGCACCAGGCAGAAGAACCTGTCCTGAGAAGACAGCAATAGTATTAAGAACTTTTAGGTAGTTATTAGTAACTATTTCTTAGTGAGACTTAGTTTAGGTAGATTTATAGGGTATAAGATTAATATTCTATCTTTTTCTCTTTTCTATCTTTCCATCTGTACTTCTTTCTAAATTAAACAAAGTTTTTTATTAAACTGTTCTCCTCACTTTGTCAAACTCCTACATTTAACCCTTACAGTTGCTACTAGGCTTTCTCTCCAATTCTTTTTGTGTTCTCCTCTAGAGAAAAATGTCAAACTCCTACTGTTCTAAAAACTCCACCCTCTAGTTTAGATTCACCAACAAGAATCCTTTCTTGGGCTATGAAGAAATCTGGGTCCAGGGTCTTTAGAAACTTAGGTACCCTCCAAGGCCTTAAGTCTAGTATTGCCAGAAGGACTGTTCTTTGGCTTCCAGGGGTTTGAAATATTGCCATCTCTTGAAAGATCACATGAACATGTCACAATAATGTTCGTATTGTAAGGGGGGAAAGGGTTTTAATTTTTAAAGGGTTGGACTTGATTATTTAAGAGTGTAGTCTCCAAGAATTTAATTAATTCCAAAGAGATTTTATTCACAATTTATTTACAAAATGTAGAAAGAGTGAAGCAAGAAATCAGAGAGAGGATAAGGTAAGATATCTACCCTGAGCACTAAGTAATTAACTCCCTGGCCCTCCCGGCAGGGAGAATTCGTTTTAGCCAGCCTAGGCAAAGCTGAGGAACCAGGCAGTTTCTCAAGAGGATAGATCTTTCCTGAGACCAGTCACTTCAGAGAAAAGTCAGTCAGTTTTTCACTCAAGTGTCAGTACAGTCAACAGATTCTACTGCCCCGCTTCACTAGCCTCAACTCGAAAGCATGAAGAATTCAATTCTAGCAGAAGTGGAAGTCCAAGTTGAACTCAGCTCCAAGAATCCTCAACTCTGTGTAGCACTCTCTCTTTTAAAGGCATTTTATCTTGTGTCACTTCCTGTGCCTTCCCTAATTTTATGTCTAACAATTATAGTTGACGCTCTGCTCTAGGACTGCCCAGAAGGCAGTTAGTTGATTCTGATTCATTACCCACTATCACACACATAGGTCACAGACCTCCCACTTCATGATTAAGTGGGATATTTGTACTTTTGGTAATTGGATCTAAATGAACAGATCTTCATACTTCACTTTTAAGTACTGTGTTTGCACTTTTTGTGATTGAATCTAAAAACAGGCAGTCTCCATACTTAACTTTTAAGTAGGGTGTTTACACTTATGGGGATTAAAATCTAAAAATAGACAGGAGTTCCAATTTAAATCTTTACAATCAGGGAAGAACTAAGTACCTTCATTGTTACAATCAGGGGAGAGCCAAATCCAATCTTCACAGTATCCATTTAACACAAGAAAAACATTCATAACAGCACACAAAATCGGACAACAACCAAAGGCAATACATTTATTAAGCACTTACTATGATGCAAATATAGTGCTGGGGAGATACAGAAAAAACAAACAAACAAACAAACAACAACAACAACAACAACAAAAAACCAGAACATACAACCTCTCCCAATTGAGAAATTGGCAAAAGAAATGAACAGAGTTTTTGGATAGAGAAATCAAAGCCATATACAAGTACATGAAAAAAATGCTCTAAATCATTACTGATTGGGGAAATGCAAACTAAAAGTTCTGAGGGATCATCTCACATCCATCAAATGGGCTAAAATGACAGTAAAATCATAGCCACAACTTAGACAAAAGTTAACCTCACACACTTATTCCACCAGAAGATGATAGTCAATCCATACTTAGTTTACACTCGAAAGGACTTCTCAGAATTGGTTAGGAAAATAGATACAGCAGAACAGAATAAATTTTAGTAGAATTAGCACTTAGAAACAGAACAAATTTTATGTAGCCCCCATTAGTCAGAGTAGGCCCCAGTAAAATCACAGCCATACCTTAGATACAGTCAAACACATAGCCTAGGCATCACATGAGGCCCCCAAATTCCTCCTTTCCACCCCTCCCCACAGAAACTGAATGTTCTTCCAAGAAATTACTAATGCATGAATTCTGTGAAAAGCTTGGTTAGATGGTTTACACACTGACATATTAAATTGTCACCTATAGAAAATTCTGTTTGGAGGCAGTGAGGTCATCTAAATCCATTGTCTCCATCCTGTGTATCATTGACTCCCATGGTGAGTGATTTAATATCTCTGCTTGATTCAAACCCTCTATAAGTAACTATCTGAAATCAATAAACGTTGTCACTGATCAGCAAGAGGCCTTTAAGTCTATAAGTCTGTCTGTGACCCTTCTTATCCCAACCGCATTCCTCTTATCCTGTTCCATGACCCACAAATATCTTGACAAGCTGGTCTCTACAAAAGGGAAAAATAACAAATGTTGGAGAGAATGTGGAACAGTGGGGACATTAATAAATTGTTGGTAGAACTGTGAACATTTTGGTGAGCAATTTGGAATTACTCCCACAGAGTTATAAAACTGTGTATATCATTAAACCCACCCAATACTATTGCTGGATCTACTTCCCAAGGAGATCAGAGGAAAAAGAGACGAATGTATATGTTACAAAATATTTATAGTTTAGCTGCCTGCAGCAACAAATTAATATTTTTGTAGGTGGACACCAGAGAAGGAGATTGGAAACTGAAGGAAAATGGGTAAAGGTGTGTGTGTGTGGGAGACAGACAGACAGACAGACAGAGAGAGAGACAGACAGACAGACAGACAAAGGAATAAAGACTCAGAGACAAGAAGTCAAAAAAATGGGCTCCATAGTGCTTGTTCCTCTGATGGTATTGAGAGAGGGTGCTGCACATGTTCCCAAACTTTTTATTGAAGAATTCAGGAATATGGAGTGGGAGGTAGCTAATGAACATGTGACATGGCATAGGATTTAACATTGGCTCAATTGACAACCATATAATCATAGAGGAGGAGGTTAATCAAACATGTGAGTTGGTACAGAATGTGGTCTAACAGGGAGATAGCTAGGACCCTGTGGCAGCTAATGTCCTGTCCAGGAATTCTTTTGACCCAATAATCAAGAAGTAACATGACCATAAGTCTGGTATATGAGCACATAGGTTACAATATTAATATATCAATAATTCTTTCAAGGTGATAATATACTTGGGATGCTACATACATATAGCAACTCTCTTTATGGTGGCAAAGAACTGGAAATCCAGGAGATACCCATCATTTAGAGAACGGCAAAACAAATTTTGATATATAACCTTGAAGAAATACTACTGCACCATAAAAAATAATAAGCCATGTGGGGAGCCAACAGACCCCCACTGGCTGACATGGTCACCACAGTGGGAAGCTGGAAGCTACAAAACAGCCCCCTGAGGACAAAGCCCCCCACCAACCCCCTTTCTGTGACTCCTCTCTCCAATTTCCCCCACTAATGGACTTGTTATGATTATTAATCTTTCCCCAATACAAGAAATAATATGAGATCAAATACTTATAGGATCAATATATATATACATAGATATCCCACTTTAATCCTCCTAGATTATTACCCCCAAAAGATCGCAATTACAGAATTAAAGCCCAAAGATTATGGTCCATAACCCCTCCTTTCTCAAGCACAAGATACACTCCAAAGCACTACAATAAACACTAGCCAAATGCTGGAGAACCATAATAAATCTTTCCTTACAGTTATCATACTCCGATGAATTTGTTGATGAACAGAAACCAGGCAGCATTGCTAGGCACTTCAAAGTAACACAAGAAAAACAGAACTTGCAAATTGAGGAAAACCCCAAATCTGCTCTGCTTTAACTCACCTTTTAACTTTGCACCTAGATATGAAGATGTTTTGTTATTCATCTCACAAGCAATTGTGATTGATAGAGAAAGCTGACCAAAAGCACAATGATCCTCTCAGCAGGTCAAGGGGTACTAACCTACAAACAACTTTATTCACATTATTCATATGCATCGCAGCATTGTAGAAACATAGTAAATGATCACAGAATTCTTTGTTGTAGTAATATCAAAGAGTAATTTAGGTGATTTGATAATATCAAACCGAATGTAGAATGTCACATATGTAGAAAATTGATTGTGTGTCAAAGAAGTATGTACTTGAAAACCTATATAATAAATAAACCATGGCACCATGGCAGAGCACTGTGTGTGATGCCTGCATATCTCCATTATTTTTCATCTAAAAGATCCTCACACTTAGAACAGAGAGATAACCTTGGACCTTCAGAGAGACTGCTGGATGGATCTCTATAAAGCAGATTAGTTTTTTTTTTTAACTTGGAAAGAACTACATGAGATAATGAAGAGTGAAATGAGTAGAACCAAGAGGACATTATGTACAGCTACAGATTTAATATTAGAAGAATAACTTGTGAATATTCACCTCCAGACAGTGTGTTGAAAAGTAGAAACACAAAAGATGATGATATTTTGTCAGAAAATGCCTTCTGTAGGAGGGAAGAAGGGACTGAATAAAATAAAAATAAGTAAATAAGAGCATATAATCTAAAGGGGAAAGGCAATATGTAAAAGTAATACAAGGACTTGGTGCTAAAATCCATGAAGTCAGAATCATAGTAAGGAGAATGATTGCCCTGTCCCTTTTAAAAATGGAGGGCCCAGGAGGAATTCTCCAATGGGAGTAGGCAGGTTGAATTAACAGAGGCATATTCCAGGATGAGAAGATTACAGAGACTGCTGGAAGTTCCAGTGTATGACTGCAGATTAGGCATGACATTGAAGTCCAGAAAGTAAGACACAAAACCAGGTGGCAGAAATAATTGGTAGGTCCAACAAATAACAAAATAGACGACATATTCAGACACTGTGTAGTCATGAGCAAACATGCATCATTAACAGATAACAATCTTGCAACGTCAATAAATGAATTATGCTGTTGTTATTGTTGTTCAATCATTTTTCAGTCATGTCCAACTATTTGTACTCTATTTGGGGTTTTCTTGGCAAAGATATTGGAGTGGTTTGTCATTTCCTTCTACAGCTCATTTTTACAGATGAGGAATCTAAGACAATGGGAATTAAGTGATTTGCCCAGGATCACGCAACGACTAAGTGTTTGAAGCCAAATTTGAATTCAGGAAGATGAGTCTTCCTGACTCCAGACCTGGCATTCTATCCAATGTGCCAACTAGCTGCCTAAATAAATCAATACCCATATAATTACATGTAACACATTACTTGGGTAAACATTATCATTATCTTCTAGCTATCCAATCTCATCAGTTTCAACTAGTATATTATAAATTATTCTGCTCACTAGTGTGATCATCTCAGCTCTCCTACAACCTGCTGACCTGTGTACCCCTCCCTCTATGCTAGGAGAGAAAGGATAGACTGATCATAATCTCCATCAGCAGATACCCTTATCTTCCTACACCTTGAACTTATGGAGTGCCCAAGGTGTGCTGGCAGTTATTATGTTGTGGGGGTTGTGCCTGTAGTATAGAAGGATCTATAATGGAAAGACTTCGTTAAGCCCAAAGCATTGCTTCTGGGGCTAATCTTCTATTATTTTGACTGGTCCTTAAGGTACTCTAAATTTCTGTTTTAGAACCACTAGCTGGGTCAGGCACATATTAAAGTCAGTGTGGAATTTCCTGAAGAAATTCCTTATATCAACAAGGCAGTGGGGACCCTAACCCTGGTGTGCCCTGACTAAATGTATATCAATGGGATGGCAATTATAATTGGAATTATTTCCAATCTATTATTCATTACAATTAGTGAAATGCTTCAGAAAACAAGTTGTCACTAAGTATCTGCCCATGCAGCTTATATAGAAGCACACAGATAGAAAGGATTAAGGTGTGACAGAATATCATAAGAACTCTGGCTTTTCATCTTTGAAAGTCTGAAGATTCTCTCATTGAAGAGAAACAGAGACAGTTATTTAGGCAGAACCTTAGCAAGAAGTATATTTTTACTTGCATGGATGAGATATGAAATATGCTTGAGGAGTAGCTCACGAGATCCAGTTCATTACTTTCTGCTATTCTGGGAGTAACTAGAAAAAATTATTTGTAATAATGATTACATTTGCATGATGCTTTAATGTTTCTAAAGCATATCACGAATATTATTTCAATTGATCCTTACGACTATGAAAGGTAAGTGCTATTACCCTCATTTTATAGGTAAGGAAACTAAAACAGAGACTTTCCAGGGCTACACAGCTAACAGGTTTCCAAACCCAAATGTGAACTCAAGTCTTCTACATTCCAAATCCAGCACTCTATACCCTGCACCACCTAGCTGCCTCTTTCTGATTTTGTATGTGACAATGGCCTGAGAGATGATATGGCACCATCAGAGAACCCAAAATCCATGAGAATTGCCCATAGTGGCAGTACCAAATTAGAATAGAAGGATACATATTTATGTAAACTATTGGACTTCAAACAAAATCACCATGGTAGAACCAAGGCAGTATAAGTATAGCATGCCAAAGTAGGGTGTGATAGACTGCCTGTTGGGCATCTAGTGGTTTCCAGTATTGGATACTACATTGGCTATTGCCAGATTCCTCTGGCAAAAGAAAACAATGAAATGACTGCTTTCATCTGCTCAGCTAGATTTTACCACCTTGAATGCACGCTCCAGTGCATCTTAGAGGAAAGCCCTCACTTTCCAAAGACTAATGGAGAAAGTGACACAAACTTCCAGAAAGTGATTGCTATGCCTAGACCAATATCATTGTCTTTCAAAAGGCCCAGGAAGAACATGAGCAAAGAATAATGGAAGGATTGGCCTTGCTAGAGGAAAATGATTAAAACCTTTCAATTAATAAATGCCAATTTTGTAGAGCTTCATTCAAATTTGTGAGTCACATTGTGTCTTAACAGGACGTGATCTGCCAATACTCACAGTAGTTATCTCTTGGGTATCTTTCCCCAGGTCCCCATGAATTTTTATTTTGTTCTCATTCACAGGTAATACTTAACTCACTTCATTTTAGCTTTCTCAAAGGCCACATTTTGATATACTTATAAGAGGAGGTGGGAATAAACAGTAGCCTGTCCTGGTCTGCTCCGGCCAGAGTACACTCCTTGCCCTGGTCACTTCCAGGGAAACTTGTGCTCAACATTGAAGGACTTATCACTATGAGGTGAGGTAGTAAACAAAAATATGTGATCTCTTAGTCCCTCCCCCCCATGTGTATATAAGATTCTCCTGGTTCTGCTCATTTCACTTTGCATCATTTCATATAAGTCTTTCCAGGGTTTTTTTGTTGTTGTTTTTTGTGATTGTGTTCATTGTTTCCTATGGCATGACAGTAATCATATACCACAACTTGTTCATCCATTCTGCAATTGTTGGATGACTCCAGTTTTCAGTACTTTGCCACGACAAAAAGAGCTGCTATAAAAGTGTCTGTATAGTGTGAGAATAAAAATGAATGAATATTCCAAGAATTTAAATTTATAGGATTTAATAACAACAAAGTGAGAGAGAAAGGGGCTCCTTCAGCTGCGTGAGCAGAGCACAGAGCCAGAGACCCACACCTGCAGTGCTTTTCCAAAGCCAAAGCCCAAAAAGTCCTGCAGCATTGGTTTCAGCAAAATTCATCTCCCAAACGTCAGGACACAAAATGAGGACATAACCTGAAAAGATGCTGGGTCAATGTAGTTCAGGTGTATCAAATTTCTATTTGCACAACAGGTAGGTTCTTCTGGGCATCTCCCTCAAAGTGGAGGTTCTGAGAACTGACCAATCAGAGGAAGGCACAGAAGGGGTAAGATGAACTTTCCAGAAAAAAAAAAAGGCCAGGAGAAGAATGCAGCATCAGAGCGGATTGGCTACTGAAAAAAAAATGAGTTGTTTCACTTATAAAGATCTCAAGTTGATAACTCTAGTGTCTCTGTCTGGGGTCAGGCTAGAAGGATAGACTGGAAAGCCTCAGACCTGACCCTGAGATAAACTGCATTCTGGCTGCTTTTTCCTTATGAATAAGAGGGTTTATTTTAAAAGATTGAAGCAGGGAAAGGAAGGAGGGCCAGGGAAATTCCCCTTACTCTAATTTCTAGTTCTCCTCCCTCTAAGCTAAAAGACTCACATGATTCTGTCTTCTAGTCTTGAGGCTACCCAGTACTCTGACTTATCTGTTACCCCCAGATTTTCCTAGTTAGCTTTCCTGACTGGTATTGGTATTGGAAGGAAATATAAACTGGAATATAACTGGAATATAAATTGGAATATAAACTGGTATTGGAAGGAAATATAGTTCAAGCTTGCTTTGATAGGTTGGTGACAGAATGGCAAAGTCACCCTCTGGGACTCCAGTCCAGAGGCTGAAGGTCTCCTTTGATAACAGACAGTTTGGTAACTTCTAAGGTTGGCTTTTTCTCGAGTTATAAATATGAAACTGGAACAGGAACACAGGAGTCAGGAATAGATGTAATCCGGTGAAATAATCTTCTCTGGTAGACCAAACAGATGAATCGAGAGAAATCTTCAAGGCAGGGTTCAATGGCTTCCCATAGAAAGTCAGTTAGTCCTGTCAGACAGGAAGTAGTCTCTCTCTCAGCTCCAGAAAGACAGGAACTAAAGAGAGACTTTCAGTACACTGGTCCTCCTTTAAAAAAATTCCTAACATTCCTTTGGAACTTTATCTTTGTGTTCCTTTCAAGAGCTCTATGAGCCAACCTGGATTGCAAAAGCAAGCTTCTGTACTTTGTACACATCTTCCTTCTTCTCTTTATTTTAATGCTAAGGCAGGAGGATCAGACCACTTAGTGGACCTTAAAAAAAACATCACCCTCTTCTTCTCCCTAACCCTTGCCTTACTCTTGTTAAATGAGTCATAATTATTTGAATCCCTTGTGGGGTCAGGGAGAAGGCTGGTACCATTCCCTAACACTAGTAATATGGCAGCTACCAACCTGAGCCTAGTTTGGGACAGCCCTTTCTGTTTTGTTTCTTTCTTGAGTATTTATGAATGAGTAGCAGTCCTGTAATCAGTGTTTTTAGCCTTGGGGGAAACTTTGTGAGTGAAAAAGGTCTGGAGATCCTGAATCCCATAGTAGAAGCTATCTGGAAAGAGAACTGTTCTGCAACTCCAACATTTCTTGGAAAAGATGACCACCAATAAAAGGGCCCAACCCCTGCCCCAGCTTGCCAGATAACATGGAAATGAAGGGAATTGTTTGTGCAATGAAATGAAATTTAAAATATTTACTCAGCAATCTTGCAAATAATTTCATATTTTGTTGTTTGTCTCAATCTCCTGGGAGAATATAATGGTAATTATAGATGACTGATTCTTTTAAAAGTTTTTCTTTTGAATCTTTTGGGTCTATCATTTCTTTAGTGTGTAGAGGAAATAGTTACCCTATACCTTTTTTTACATAGTATAAGGTACATTTCTATTCTGTTCTTTTTTGAGAAGACCCTATATTTGAGCCTACCCAAAGATTTAAGTAATCTTTATCAGGGCTCCAGGGTAGAGATGTAAAGAGCCAAAAGCAATGAGAGAAAAAAGGCATACTCCTCTCTCTAGAGGTCCAGACTCCCCTAGAGCTATGTTCACATGCATGAGTCCAGATCTGAGTGAAACTGATTTCTAGATCCCAATAGTGATTTTGTTGTTATTCTGGCACACATAGATAGGGTGCTTTTTTATATAGTTTTAAGGAACTTATCATGAACTTTAGATTTTGAGAATAACACATCTAACCATTCCTTACACTGTTGAGTATAGTGCTATACACTTATCTTCTCTTTGTTATGAAGTTTCTTTTCTTCCTCTCTATTCACACACATAAACATTCTTAGAAATGAAAAGCAAAAATTTATGTGCAGTTAAGCAAAAAAAAAAATCAGGAAATATCAAAATAAAGCTTGAGGAAAATGAGTGGAACCAGGAGAAGTTTATATTGTAAGAACAATATAAAAATTCACAACTTTGAAATAGAACTCTGAGCAACATAATGATCAACCATAATACCAGAAGTCTGATGATGAAGAATGCTACTCAGTTTCTGACAGAGTGTTCCTTCCAAAATGACCACTCTCATTCAATGGAATGTGAATTTCCTCTAGATGCTCAAATTCATGTGGGTTCTGAATTGGAATTCTATAGATTAATTATGGAATATGATGATCTTTTTCTTCAGTCAGTCTAAATACTCTTTCTGTTTCACTCTAGTTCATTAAAGCCATTTCTCAATTAATCTAAAGTCTTTGGTTGACTGAGACTTGTTTTCACCTTTATTTTTTTAGCTTTAAGATTTTTTTCAATTACATGTAGAAATACTTTTTTAACAATTGTTATCTGACATTTTGCAATTCAGGTTCTATTCCCTCCCTTCTTCATTTCCCCACTTCTCAGGGGGTAAATAGTCCAATATAGTTTATACCACTGCTGTCATGCAATGCACATTTCCATAATCCTTATGCCATAAAAGAAGACACATATCACAAATACTATAAAACATTCATAAAGAAAATAAAATATCTCATAGTTTTTAAAATTTGTATTACTCTTTCTATCTCTTGTTGTTGGACTTTTTGGGCGACAAATAAAAATGCTGATGATTTATGTGGGTTTATTTTGTATCCTGCAATTTTGCTAAAGTAGTTAATTGTTTCTAGTAGTTTTTAGTTGATTCTCTGGGTTTCTCTATGTATATATCATCATATCATTTTGCAAAGAATGATAACTTTGTTTCCTCATTACCTATTCTAATTCCTTCATTTTTCTTCTCTTATCCTTATAGTTGGATTTATAATGCAACATTAAACTGTAGTGGTGATAATGAGTATCCTTCTTTCATCCCTGTTCTTATTGGGGAGGGTTCTAGCTTAACACCATTATAGATAATGATAGCTTATGGTTTTGGATAGACACCATATATCACATTAAAGAAAACTCCATTTATTTTAATGCTTTCTAATTTTTAAAAGAAGAAATAGTTATTGTATTTTGTCAAAAGTGTTTCCTGCATCTATTGAAATAATCATATTGTTACTATTGGTTTTATTATTGATATGGTCAATTATGCTGACAATTTTCCTGATATTGAACCATCCCTGCATTTCTGGAACAATATCCACCTGGCCATGGTATATGACCCTTGTGATATACTGATTTTATTTTCTTAAAGTATCAGGGCATCTTATCACTTACTTTTTTTTTTTAACCCTTACCTTCTGTCTTGGAGTCAATACTGTGTATTGGTTCCAAGGCAGAAGAGTGGTAAGGGCTAGGCAATGAGGGTCAAGTGACTTGCCCAGGGTCACACAGCTGGGAAGTGTCTGAGGCCAGATTTGAACCTAGGACCTCCCATCTCTAGGCCTGGCTCTCAATCCACTGAGCTACCCAGCTGCCCCCCACTTACTTTTTGAAGGATTCAATCAACCCTACCATTATATATGTGTAAAAGTTGTATCTCCAGATAGAATATAAACTCCTTGGGGCAAGAATTATTTCATGTTTCTTCTTTTTGTAACCCCAAAGGATGTATAAAGTAGTCCTTGTTCTCAATAAATACTTGTTGGCTCATTGATTTCCCACAGAAAGTTTAACCTGAAATGAACATAAATAAATTTTACTTTAAAATTTATATCTTGGAACTGTTAGAAAATTTCTCAGTCTTGGTTCCTGGAGAGCACAAGGAAAAATCTCACCCACCAGATGGATCTGCTGACAGGGTGTTAAATTACTTGAGTAGGTATATTAAAGAGAATAACATCTATTAGCTTGTGAAGAAAGATTACTTGCCAATAGCATCTTTAGCTTCTTGGAACAGATTTTTATAATTTTTTAGATCTATTTAGAAAATATAGATAATCAGCATCATTCTTCATCCATTTGGAAGAGATCAGTAACATCTTTCACAGGAGAAAAGGGGATAAAGAACAGGGGAATCAGCCAAGGGAAAAAGAGGAAGGTGTTCTGGGAGAATATTATATAGCTGGTAGAATCTGTCAGAATAAGAAAACATTTCCTGATTCAAGGGCAGGAAAAAAGAGGGAGCAATCAAATACATTTACAATTCTTTTAAAAAATATTTATTTAAACATTCTTTTTTTTATAATTTGAATTCCAAATTCTTTAATTACATACATGAAATAATGCAAAGCAAATTTCCATATTAGCCATATCACACAAAAAAGAAAGATGAACAAAGAAAACTGTAGTTTAATTTGCATTTAGCATTCATCAATTTTCCCTGAAAATATTTTTCATCATTAGTACTTTAGAATTATATTGGTTCATTTTATTTGAATGAATGAGGTGTATGGGGTGCTCAGGGAGGGGTAGTATCTCTGGTATGGAGGGCTTGTCGTTCCCTCCTAGGGCAGCTCTCCAACGACTGACCCCCACCTGACACCCAGCTCTCACTTGTGGCTCCTAGTAGCTGCTAGCATGTGGCAGCGGCCACACCCCGGGCAACGGCTTCGACAGGCCAGCTAAACCTTGTGAGGGTAGCCATCGGGTCGTCGTCAACCCCTGGTGAACCAGGGCTTTGCTCACCCAGCATGTGAAGACTGCTTCGGTGGAACAGGGGGAAGAAACCAACAAGAAGGTTCAACCGCTGAGAGGGTGACACAGCAAGGCACTGTGGAGTGCTTAGGGCGTGTTGGAGCACAAAAGACAACACGGCCATCCAATGCAGCTGAGGAAGTCTCCAGGTGTAACGACCTTTCGTGCCACTGGACCCAGGCTTCCAACGCCGAGAGAGTGGGACTGTCTCTGGGCATCAACTTTTCCACTTAAATCTTCTTCACGTACAAGTGTTTTTGTGCACACTCATCTACATCACAGATGAAAGGGCACAAAGACAATTGTCATCCTCGGTTACCGAGAGACTACTACTACTATGGTTCATTTTATTTATTGTATTAGCTAAATCTATCATGGTTGATCATCATCACAATATTGCTGTTACTGTGTAAAATGTTTGGTTCTGCTCACTTCACTGTGAATCACTTGATAATGGTCTTCCCATGTTTTCTGAAACTAATCCTCCCCTATCATTTCTTATATTATAATAGTATCCCATCACAATCATATTCCATAATTTGTTCAGCTCTTCCTCAATTGATAAATATCCCTTCAGTTTTCAATTCTTTATCACCACAAAAAATTGCTATATTTTTGTATATATAAGTCCTTTTCCTTTTTCTTTGATCTCTTTGGGGCACAGATATAGTAGTGGTATAGCTGGATCAACATATATGCACAATTTTATAGCCCTTTGAGCGTAATTCCACATTATCCAGAATGGTTAGACAGTTTATAACTTCACCAATGGTCAATTAGAATACAAATTTGCCCTCACTCCTTCCATCATTTGTCATTTCTGATAATTGTGGAATGGTACCTAGGTGGTTTTAATGTGCATTTCTGAATAAATAATTATTTAGAGAGTTTTTCATATTTCTTCTGAAAACTCTCTTTATATCCTCTATTTTTAACTAGTGGGGAGTGGTTCTTATTTTTATAAATTTGATTTAGTTCTTTACATATTTGAGAAATAAGGTCTTTATCTGAGAAGTTTGCTTTGTCTGAGGTCACCCCTGTCTTTTTTTTTTTTTAATTTCGATTGGTGCACAATAGAGTCTGCTCCATTTCCTTATTTTTCTCTGTGTCTTCCTGTTTCAAGAGTATATCTTTTAAAGAACATATTATTGGATACTGGTTTCTAATCCATTCTGTTTTCTTCTTCCGCTTTTAAAGATTTTAGCTCATTTTATTCACATTCAGCCATGACTACTAATTTGGCATTTCCTTCCATCCTTTATTCTTCTATTGATCCTTCTCTTTCTCTTTTCATCCTGACTTTTTTCAAAAGTCTGTTTTGCTTCTGACCCTACCTTTCTTATTATGCTTTCCCTTTTAATATTTCTCCTCCCTATGATTTCCAAGTTGGATAACAAAATTTTTATATCTAATTGACATATATATATATATATATATATATCTTCCTCTCCATCTGAGCCAATTTTAATGGAATTAATCTTTAAGCAGTGGCTCCCACTCTGCTTCCCCAATAGCTGTAAAAGCAATATATTCATTTAATGTCTCTTTTATGTCAGAAGATTTCCCTAATTCTATTTCTTCCTTCTCCTTCCTCCCAATATATATCTGTTTCTTACTCCATTTTTTTGAGATCATCCCAATATCATTGATTCATAGCTCTGCCTTCTGTCAACGTAGATTGCTTTTAACCATCCAAATAACAATAAAGTTCTTA
Organism: Monodelphis domestica; assembly: GCF_027887165.1. NCBI lineage: Eukaryota > Metazoa > Chordata > Mammalia > Didelphimorphia > Didelphidae > Monodelphis > Monodelphis domestica. Next base: position 57,803,006 of record NC_077230.1, read on the forward strand.
GGAATTACATGCCTCATCTTCCTATATAGGAATGTAAACAGTTTAACTTTATTGAATCTCTTAGGATTTCTCTTTTATGTTTACTTTTTTATGTTTCTCTTGAGGCTTATGTTTGAATATCAGATTTTCTATTTAGCTCTAGTCTTTACATTAAGAATGATTGAAAGTCCTTTATGTCATTAAATATCCATTTTCTTCCCTGAAAGATCAAACTCAGTTTTGCTAGGCAGATTATTCTTGGTTGTGATAAAATGTACAATAGACAATTAAGTATGATACTGTTCCCTTGCCCTCTGGAATATCATTTTCTAAGCCCTTCAATCTTTAACATGTAGGCAGCCAAATCTTGTGTGATCTTGACTATGGTTCCATTATATTTGAATGGATAGTTTTTCCTCTTTGCAATATTTTCTCCTGGAATTTGGCTATTATATTCCTGAGAGTTTTTATCTTGTGGTCTGTTTCGGACAGTGATCAATGGATTCTTTCAATTTCTATATTACCCTTGATGTTGTAATGGGGGAAAGGGGTTAATTTTAAAAGGGTTGGACTGGATTTTTTTAAGACTGTGGTTGCTAGGAATTTACATTAATTCCAAAGGATTTATTTACAAAATGTATCAAGAGTGAAATAAGAAAAATCAGAGAGAGGATAGGGTAAGATATCAAGCCTAAGCACTAAGTAATTTACTTCCAGCCCCTAGCCCAACCCAGTCAGGGAGAGTTGGTTCTTAGCTGGCCTTGGCAAAGCTGGGGAAAAAACTGGGGAAAAACTCTCTCAAGAGGCTAGACTCTCCTAAGGCTAGTTTCTTCAGAAAATATCCAGGAAAGGAGTCAGCTCTTTCACTCACCACATATCAGTCCAACAGTCTCATCAGGAACAGGGTCTTAGGTCCAGTCAACAGATTTTCTCATTCAGTCTCCACTCCAAAGAATGAAGAAGTGTCTCTCACAGGAAGTTACCACTCCTTTTAAAGACACTTCTTTTGCGTCTGTGTCTTCCTCCACTTTTTACATGGACAAACTATAATCCAAAATCTTGCTTAGGACTGCCCAGGAGGCAGTCAGTTGATTCTGATTCATCACCCACTATTGCAAACATGGGTCACAGACCTCCCACTTAATGATTAAGTGGGATGTTTACATTTTTGGGGGTTAGATCTAAAAAAATGGGCAGATCTTCCCACTCAACTTTAAGTAGGGTGTTCTAAAAATAGGCAGGGGTTACAATTGTAATCTTCACAATCAGGGGCGAGTTCATTTTAATCTTCACAATATCTAAGATTTTCCTTGATAATTTCTTGAAATATGATTATCCAGGCTCTTTTTCTTTTTATGGTCTCTTTTCTCATTTGTCTAATTCTGCTTTTTAAAAGTCTTTTTTATTCAGTGAATTTTTGTACTTCTTTTGCCATTTGATTTATTCTGCTTTTTAATGAGTTCTTTTATTCAGTAAATCTTTTTACTTCTTTTACTATTAGGCCAGGTTGTTTTTTTGTCATTTTCTTTGGTACTTTTTGTGCCTCTTTTACCAAACTGTTAATTCTCTTCTCATAATTTTCTCACATTACTTATTTCTTTTCCTAATTTTTCCTTTCCCATTCATCTCTTTAACTCTTTCAATAATTCTTGTTGGACTTCTGTCTAATTAGCACATTTTAAGGCTTTGATTGTAACTTCTTTCTTACTGTTGTCTTCTGATTTTGTATCTTGGTCTTATATACCACTGTAGTAGTAGCATTTTATTGTCAGGTTCTTATTGGTTGTTTGGTCAATTTCCTGTGCTATTTCCTGAATTTATATATTATGTTAAAATTTGGCTCTGTTCACTTGGGGATAGGGAGATTTTGTCTCAAGTTTTAGGCTTTTTTGTGCAGCTTTTTTAGAACTAGTTATGGAGATCTGCATTTTCAGTGTTTTCAAGGTGGTGTGATATTAGGTGACTGTGGTCACTGTTCTCCTATCACTGCTTTCTTAGTTTAAGTTACCCAGGAAGGGCCCCTGTTCCTCTGCAGCCATTAACTACTAGTGTTCCTCTTGACTCTGGAACTGACCAGGTCCTGTGTTCTCCTTCAGCTGCAAGTGCTATTGATCCTTTACAACCTGGAAGTGGGATCCAGAACTGCATATGGGCAATAAAATTGCCTATCAGTGCCAGCTTCAAGTGCCAGAAAAGTATCTCCTATAACTTCTTTCTGACTAGATTCTCCCTTTGCAGTATCTGAGCTAAAAGTTCCTTAAGCTGCTGCTGCTATTTTGGCAGCCTCCAAGGCCCACTATGGTGTGTTACTGTTGTGTATGCTCTGGGCTCCTGTCACAGACCTCTCCTGATGACCTTCTAAATTGTCTTATGCAGGAAAATGGTAACCTGATCTTTTGGTGGTTTTGTTGCTCCAAAATTTTATTTTAAAGTTGTTTGAAGGGAAATGCTGGGACAGTTTATCTGAATTGCTGCCTCCAATCTACAATCTTCACTTTTATAATTCTTAAAGAAATACACTTGATCTAAGATAGTGTGGTTGAGGTAATCATTTAGACAAAGCTACAGGTATCTCTTACCCAAAGACAACAAATAATTTTTACAATAATAGAGCAAACATGTTTTTACTGTCATTAAATAGTTTGGGAAATTTTATTTTTCCTTCAATATAAAAAGTCTTAAGTATCACACAGCAAGTCATGAACAGTCTGAGTCAGTTTCACATGAGAAATACATTTAAAGTAGTAATTTAATAAGGTTGCATCTTTTGCTTGTTAACTAGCTACAAATAAAGTAATTTATGGCTTATGTTCAATGGGACATTATAAAAATCCAATAAAAACAAATATATAGATTCACACAAATAGTTGTATTTGCTTATCATATTTGCATGGTGTTTTTACCTCTCACACAGTCAGCAGTCAATCAACATTTATTAAATGCTTTCAATATGTCAGGAAATGTGCTAAGAAATAGGGATATGAGGCAAAAGACCCTGATAAGAAGAAGCTAATAATCTAGTGGGGAAGAAATATCCAAGCACGCACGCACACACACACACACACACACACACACAACATATGTACATACATATATATACTGTATACAGGATAAATTGGAAATAATTAACAGAGAGAAGGCATTAGAAATAAGAAGGGTTGAGAAAGGTTTCTGGGAGAAGATGGGATTTTAAATGGATCTTGAAAGAAGTCAAGGAAGCCAGCAGTAGAGCTGAGGAGGGAGAACATTACTTTGCCACAATAATTTTGTTTAATAGGTTGAACAGGGGGCAGCTGGGTAGCTCAGTGGATTGAGAACCAGGCCTAGAGACTGGAGGTCCTAGGTTCAAATCTGGCCTCAGACACTTCCCAGCTGTGTGACCCTGGGCAAGTCACTTGACCCCCATTGCCTAGTCCTTACCACTCTTCTGCCTTGGAACCAATACACAGTATTGACTCCAAGATGGAAGGTAAGGGTTTAAAAAAAAATAATAGGTTGAACAGATATCATTAAGCAGTATGGTCTACTGGAAATAGAACTGCTTTAGGAGTTTGGATATTTCAGGCTTAGTCCCAGCCCTGCCACATGGTTGCATGATTAGATATGTTATTTTGCCTCTATGGACCTCCATTTCCTGATCTGTAAAAGATGGGTTTGGAATAGATAATCGTTATGGTTCTTTCTAGTTCTAAGGTTTTATAATCCCATTTTTACAGATGAGTAAACTGAGGCTTGGCAAGATTAAAGAGCACATAACTAAATAAGTGACAGAATAAGGATTCAGTCTTTGGTATTCTGACTCCAAGCCTACTGCTGCTCTTCTATTATATGATAGAATTAGCTTTAGTTTCAGAAATTTCCCTTTAGAATTTCTCAACTCCCCCTCCCACTATAGTTAAGTTTATAAAACTTATTAGATTATTTGCAATTAATTTTTAGCCTCTTGATTGTTAAATTATCTTAGGAGAAGGCCTAGAGACGAGAGGTCCTAGGTTCAAATCATGACCTCAGACAATTCCTAGCTATATGACCCTAGACAGTCATTTAACCCCCATTGTCTCACCCTTAACCATTCTTCTGCCTTGGAACCAATATACACTACTGATTTTAAGACATAAGATAAGGATTAAAAAAAAATATTTCAGGAAAGTACAAATGATCAAGTCATTTTTCCTTAAAAAAACAAACAAAAAACAAATAGGCCCCTGTAATTTTCTGATAGCCATGGGTTACGTTTCTTGAAAATTTTTTCTTATTACAAATTTTACTTTCTTTTCCATAACAAAGGCTGTATCTAACCTATGAATCACTGGGAGCTATAGTCCAATTCTTATCTATATTTTCTCTCTAGTATATACTTAGAACACGTGGAAGGGTGACATTTATCTTTTGTTGAACTCTGATCTAACCTGTAATACAGTACAGTCTAACATATTGAGGCATTCAGCCTCCTGGGACAAACAACTGGTTAAGTTCTTTTCACATTGTTCATTAAGTATATTGCTGAAATGCTTTTTGAGGATGCCTTTTTAAATTATGGATTTCATACTGAGGAACTAGAAGAATGATTATTGGAATGAATAATAAAATAGAGTTAAGTTCCACTTTGTTTTTGACATATATGAAGCTTCCCAAACTGGATCTGTGTTACTCATTAGGCGGCTTCATTCCTAATTAGACACAAAATTATCTTTGTGAATACTTCACTGGATAGTGATTTTTAAATATCTCCATGCCTTTCTATTTTTCATCTTGAATTTGTTAAGAGCTTATATAAAAAGGCAATTTGTTCCTATTCCACACTTCAAGGGACCTAAGAATTAAACGAAGGAGTAGGGAATAAATATGTAGAGTGATTTATTGATAGTCTGTGAATATATTAAAATGTGGGTACTCAGGAAACATGATATGGTATAAAAAGCTCTGGACTGGAAACTGAGAGATCTTAGATCTTCTCCATACTCTGAGGTTAATTAGTTTGGTGACCTTGGGCAAATTCTTGGGCCTATACTCCATTTATAAAATGAGAGATATTATCAGATCTATTCCTTTGGAAGATTCTTGATGCTAAAGGGAGGAAAATGAGAGTAAATCAGGGGTGATATATAGTGAGGGGAAGAAAGCCTGGAGAGTGCAGTGTGAACAAAGAATAGCTTTTAGAAGAGTGCAGCAGATAGAGAGATCACAAGGCAGGAGGTTATCAGATATAAGAATTTTTAGCATTAAGGATCACGGAGGCACAACTTAAGGACAATTGTGAAAGATAAGGTATGTGAAAGCACAGTCTCATTTGTGATAGGACTAATATAAATAAGGGATGATATTAGCCTACTTCTTCACTGCTATAATATGGGTTAGGACCATGCTTCCACCTAGACCTTCCCCTAACAGGGATTAATTTTCCTTAAAAGATAACAAAGCTGTCTCTTGATGCAACTTTCTGGGCATTTAAAGGAATAAAAAAAGAATTCCAACCACGTAGATTCTAGGCCTCTTAGACTTTGTGGATTCCTCCATACCACCCTTGTTACCATACCTTACCCAAATGGACCAGATGCTTTGCCACAAGGAAGCTGAGACTACCAAAATGAACTAAATGCTACTGTATCCTATATACTATCTTTAATGACATCTTTTCTATACTATAAGTAAATAAAACTCTATTGTAAACTATTTGATGACCTACAGATAAACCATATTGTTCCAATATTAAACATGAATTAACAGAGTACCCACAACAGACCAGCCCTTAAAACCATCCCTATGACTGTTAGAGATGGAGTAAAGATAGAAGTCGTAGGGGTTGAAGACAGTGACAAACCAGAGGATCATTGTATTTCAGGAGATTTCAGAGTAGATACTGAAATCTCAAGTAGAAGGGCAAGGGCTGTATTAGACAGGAAAATTTCAAGCCAAATATTCATCTTCTTGGAAGAAGGGGATAAATGCTCAAAGGGTCATAAAACTACGCATAGCCTTTCACCCAGCAATACCACTGCTGGGTTTGTATCCCAAAGAGATCAGAGATAAGGCAGAAGGACCTACTGTACAAAAATATTTTTAGCAGGTTTTATTTTGTAGGGGCAATTGGAAGAATTGTAAACTTAGGGGGTTTCCATTAATTAGGGAATTGGTTGAACAAGCCACGGTATATAATTGAAGTGGAAAACTGTTGCAGCACCATAATATATGATGAACAGGATGAGTTCATGAAAATCTGGAAAGACATATAAACTGATACAAAGTAAAATGAGTAGAACCAGAACAGTATACACAGTAACAGAAATAACTGTGTGACAATCAATTGTGAAGGACTAAATTATTATCAGCAAAACAAGTTTCCAAAATCACCCTGGCAAGGGACTTATGATAAAGAAAAAAAATGCTATCCAAAGCCAAAAAATGAACCTTTGGAATCTGATTACAGATCAAATTATGATATCCTTCACTTTATTTCTTTCATGAATTTTGTTTTTTTTAACCCTTACCTTCCAACTTTGAATCAATACTGTGGATTGGTTCTAAGACAGAAGAGCGGTAAGGGCTAGGCAATGGAGGTTAAGTGACTTGCCCAGGGTCACACAGCTGGGAAGTGTCTGAGGCCAGATTTAAACCCAGGACCTCCTGTCTCTAGACCTACATTCTTGAGTTTTTTAATGTATATGTGATATGTGTCTTCAGTTATGACATGAGGAATATGTAAATATGTATTGCATGAGAACAATATATGACCTTTATCAGACTATTTACAACCTTGGAAAGGTGGGGAGAGAAGAAAGCAGAGAATCTGAATTGTAAAATGTCAGAAAATAATTTTCAGAAATTGTTTCTACATGTACTTAAAAAAATAAAATTCAATAAAATAAGAAATTTTTTTAAAAAGGAAAGAAAAGGGTGAGTGATCTAGTAGCTAGAAATAACAAGAACATTCTGCTCTGGATAATATTGCAGAAGGATGTGAAATGTAAAGGAAGAGAGGCCAATGAGTGACCACCAAAAAGAAGGCTCTAAAAGTAGTAATAGAGTATCAGGAGTATGCTGATTCCTCTTTCATGATCCAGTGAGTGAGGAGGTGCAAGGAAGACCAATCAGCCCTAAGATGCATGTTTCCCAGAAGTCAAGCTATTGTAGATCTAAGAATGTGAAAAGAATAAGAAGATAAGGTCTAGGATGAAGAAAAGTTAGTCATGTAAAATTAAAATTAATATCTGATAACTCTAAGTATTATGTTTTATAAAGTTTATTAACAATCACTTGAAGTAGAAAGAAAATAAACTAGAAGAAATAGAAGTTCAAACCTAATTATCTAACAAAAAGTAAACTCACGTGTGTAGATTCTTTTGCATGGTATAAAGCCCACTTTCCCAGCTGAGATATGGTGAAAAAGAGAACAAGGCAGGGCTACACAAAACTTCTACCCTCCCTACATTAGCATGTGATGAGAGAAGGAATGTGGAATTCTGGGAGAAAGAATTTCTGAGGAGCAAATTCTAATTACACAGTAAATAATGGGGACGGGGTAGGGATAGACAGAAGATACAATGGAAAACAAGGACAGAGGAAGACAGCATGTGGGGGAAGTAAAGCTGTTTCATGACAATGGCATCAATTATTCTCTTTACACCATGTTTCAGAGAGTAGAGGTTGCAAAGAAATCATGACGGTCAGGTACTGGGTTGATAAATTGTGGTGCTCAGGCCCACGAGACTAGAACTGTAACTAGGAGCTTTTGGCAAGTAGAAGAGACTGAAGAAACGGGCTGAGACTGCTAAGATGCAGATGTTATAGAAGTAGGAGCCGGGTTACAATGTGAGCAGAAATGGGTAACACTCATCTAAGTGTGCCAGTTTATAGATGAATACTTTAATAGATGATTTCATTAAGTAGATGGTGAGTGTTGTTATTTCTACCATGCTGAAATATTTCAAGTTTTGTCAGTACTCTCTATATCTGGCTACCCTCTGGGAAGAAAATTATATGGATTTTCTTTCTTTTCTTTTTAAACTCTTACCTTCAGTTTTAGTATAAATTCTAAGACCGAAGAATGGTAAGGGCTAGGCAATTGGAGTTAAGTGATTTGCCTAGGGTCACATAGCTAGGAAGTGTCTGGGGCTGATTTACACTCAAATTCTCCAGATACCAGGCCTAGCACTCTGCCCACTGTGCTACCTAGCTGCCCCTAATTAGATTTTTATACAAGGTTATTGCATGAGTGTTTTGTTTTAACTGGTTTTCTTATAAGGTAGGGCTCAATTTAGAGAAAAGAGGAAAGAAGGTATTTGCAAAAGACTGTGATGTAAAAGCAAAAGATATTTCTGAAATTAATTTAAGAATAAACAAACAATGGGGGCAGCTGGGTACCTCAGTGGATTAAGAGTCAGCCCTAGAGACGGGAGGTCCTAGGTTCAAATCTGGCCTCAGCCACTTCCTAGCTGTGTGACCCTGGGCAAGTCACTTGACCCCCATTGCCTAGCCCTTACCACTCTTCTGCCTTGGAGCCAACGCACAGTAATTGACTCCAAGACGGAAGGTAAGGGTTTAAAAAAAAAAAAAGAATAAACAAACAAAAATCTTTGGTGCCCTGGGCCATTATCCCAGTCATTTAGTTCTACCTGCAGCTTGGTTCAAGTGCCTGATTGAACTGACATTAGAAGCAAGTTCTTTCATCTTATCCAAAGGTGAAAGATCATAAACAACTAGAAGGCACTTTGAGCATGCAATGACTTTGAATCACAATTGGGTGTCTGAGGTCTCACTACTCTATGGCTTGGGGAAGCTTTGTGTCTGATCACTTCAGGATTATAGAAGGCTGAGGAATTGGTTTTTCTCAAATAATTTAATAATTCAAATAAAGTACTGCTTCCTAGTGTAACAATAATTTTCAGAGTGTTAAGGCCTTCAAAGCTAATGTCTAAAAGAAACTAGGGTTGTAGCCACCTCAGAGGCTTAAGCATGTACCTGAGTGGCGTGGGCTGAGAGGGCTGAGAAGTTGTTTTTTCAGTTAGTTCAGAGATAGTTTACAGAGTTTACTTACAGAGTAAGTAAAAACCACCATGGGTGAAAGTAGGTTCTAGGGTAATCAGAACCAGATCAAAGAGGACTTCAAACCCTTTTCCCTAAGAGGAAGGCTGGTGAAGTCATCTATGAAAGGACAACTACTCTAGTCCTGGGCTCAGATCCCTGGCTCCAAGCCAGGTTAAAAAAGTACACTGATGCTATTTCCTTGGAAAGAAAGGTAGAGTAGTTAGAGGGCCCAATTCTTACTCAAAGACTTTGAAGCAAAAAGCAAAATACAGTCAACTATTTAAGTACAGTGATATTTTCAGAATGTTTAAGGAAAATATGTTTAAAAGTTTATTTTCGCTCTTGTAGGTTGGCTGGAAATATAAGAACAAATATAATCTTGTTGCTAGCTTTGTTTTTATTCTTATCTATACTATCATGATCAGGGAAACAGTCATCCAGGGACAAGTTTAGGTTGTCAAAATAAAGAAAACAAAATTATAAGGAAATGCATTTGGCATTGTCTGATTATTTGGAAATAGGAGGGAATAGATCACATTTATGTAGTTTTAAAGTTTTCAAAGAACTTTCCTCACAAAGGCTTGCTTGATAGTTTCCAATTTCTTACTATTAATGAGAATATACTGGTATTCATAGCTAAAATGTGTTACTAAATGGAAACTTTGAACTTTAATTCATAAGCCTTTAAGGATCCTTCCAATTTTAAATTGGTTATCCTATGATTCTTAAAAAAAAATAATAATTTATTGTAGACTTTAAGCAGTAACAAAATTAATGAAACAAATGGATATCTGAAAAGATTAGGGACCCCTACCTAAGGTGTCCCAATTAGCAGTCTTGTTTTGGAAGCAGTTTCAGGGACTAGGTTACATTTCAAGGTCTCTTCCAGTTTTATGATCCCACAAATGCTTATGAGCTTAATTTTTCTTCTGTCTAACAGTGTGGAAAAAAGACTGTAGGTTAAATTCTTACAGAAAAAAGAAATCATGCAGACAGAAACACTGTCAGCAAAGTATCTGAAAATATCGCCTCTAGAGAAATGTGAAGAACCCTTAGCTATCTCTATCAGGAAATGATGCATGCATTAGCAAATGGACAAGAAGACACTAGGGATAATTTCACCTCTCAGACACACTGTGCATATGTTAGAAAATGGTTTCCAGAGACAAGAAAGTTGGGCTTCATATCTTCCTCAGGTGATAGAATCACTATCAGAATTCCATACCTGGTGCAACAACCAATCCAGAACCAACTTAAGTGTAAAGTTAATTGCCTCTGGGCCTTCACTTTGAGGAGGCAGCATATGAATACCTAGAAGTCATATATCTGGGTTCAAATCCCACCTCAGCTACTTACTAGCTGTGTAATCATGGCCACATCTCAGAATGTCACTATTCTTATTCCTAAAATACTACTAAGTGCAGCAGCATACATGGGCAGCTACGGTCCCAGTGGATAGAGTGCTGGGGTTGGAATTAGGAAGACTGTTCAAATCTGGCCTCAGATACTCACTAGCTATGTGACCCTGGACAAGTCACTTAACCTTGTTTGCCTCAGTTTTCTCATCTGTAAGATGAGCTGGAGAAGGAAATATCAAACTATTTGAGTCTTTTTACCAAGAAAACCACAAAGGGGGGGGGGGGGTCATAAAGAATCAGACATGACTGAAAAGCATCATACAGGGCCACTAGCATGTTTGGGTACCTTGGTTCAAGGTATTTTGTGAATCATTATCTAGGCAAAACCATAGTTCATGAGATTCCATTGGTGTGTTTACTTTTACTAGGGCAACCAGAAGACATTAATTCAAGGGTAAGATATTTAATTAATTAAGAGACATAAAATAAAATACCCCACCCACCCACAAAAGCATGCTCTGTTCAAAGCAACAGGGGCATGCTTTCTCATAGCTAATCACATTATTAATGGGAGAAGAAAAAATATGTGAACAGGGAATATGAATAGGGACATGTATAGTCAATAAGCTTGTGTTTTGGACCTGGGAAGTATATTTTTAGCCAGAAGTCCATCTGGTGAAATATTTGAACTGCTCTCTTCCAGGCATCTCCACTGAGCTACCCTCTCTTGAGTCACTATCTCTTTCTGTAGCCACTGTCACCTGTGAGTGGCTTCTTTGCTGAGCTGCTGCTGATTGCTTATCTACTTTAGGTCTTCATTTGTGATGTAGTTACTTCAGTACATGGTATGGAGTCTGCTTTGGATGGACTGATATATGATTGAGTAGTTTCTGAGAACTAGGTTCCTTGGTTCCCATGCTAGACTGACTTCTTATTTGTCACTTTTCAGGGGATCGGTAGAAGAGTAACACATGTCAGTAAGACTGAATCACTCTTTACATTAAAAGGGAAAAGAGCAACATACTTTCAGAGTAAGACTCCTGTGTTTCTAGCACCCAAGGTATATACTCTTATTTCCTGTCACTTGGACAAATGATGGAAGAGTGAGGCTGGACTTTGAATGGTTGCAACAACTGTGCCTTGCTTGAGCTTTCACCTATGATGATCTGGAGCAGGGCAGGGGAGATGGCTGGACCAGGAACTAAAGCAAGGGACCAGAACTACATGAGGACTAGAGTACTGGAAATTGTAAGCTATCATGAAGTTTGGAAGAGTGGTGAGCCAAAGTTGAAAGACCAACTTCTTTCTCCCAATGCTGCCCTTATCTTCTTGTTTAAATTCTGAGTTTCCAGAGATAAGATCTGGGATTTATATTTCCCTCTCTTGTCCTCATTTCAGAAACTATAGATGAGGGTGCTTTAGAGATTTTCTCAGTCATCTGAGAGCAAGGAAGTTGTTGGTTGGAATTTTAGGAGATAGTTGGATACAGTGATCCATGGAGACGCACTCACTTAACTTCTTCTCATTCTTGCTATGTCTAACAAACTATGGAGCCATATAGTGTTATTGATAGTGTCTTATGAATGTGAGAGTAGGTAAGTTAGTCATTTAACTGATAAAGTCCAGATGTGGGAGAGAGTAGAGCCATAGATTTAAATAATTTGAATTTCTGGAAGTCTTTTTTCATACCATTCCCTAGCTTCAGATAAAACCTGGCAAACCCTCCTGTGAATAAAGTTGAAAAGCATTTATTAAATGTCTACTATGTGCCAGGTACTGTGCTAAGTTCTGGGGTTATAGAGAAAGGTAATTCCAAAAAGCAAACAACCCACTCACCCCAAACAGGTTCTTTTCTCAAGGAACTCATAGTCTGGAGAGACAACCTGCAAACAATTATGTAGTAAAAAGATATTCAAGGGTTAACTTGGAGGTAATCTCAGAGGGAAGGCTCTAAGATTAAGGAGGACTAGGAAACACTTTTTAGCTGGAAACATAAATGAGGAGGAAGACAGTTCTAGACATGGGAGATTGCCAGTGAAAATGCCCACAATTAGGAGTTGGAATGTTATGTGCAAAGAAGAGGAAGGAAGACAGAGTTATTGGATTGAAGATACAATGGGAGCCTATGGCTGACTGGCAGCAGTGGATTTAGGTATAGTTTGAGTGTTTGCAGGCTGATTACTTTCTGGTAGCCAAAAGAAATATTGTAGATTTGTAGAAACTATTGGATACAGTCACCAGAGCAATTCCACCCTTTTGGTGGATGGCTTGAGTGCTTCACCATCCTATGTGGACAGATCAGATACTGAACTGTCCTCTGGGATAATTAATATAGTTTGCCTTTCTATAGGCTTCAGAAAAGCAGCACAAGAAGCTATATGGGCAGTTTTGTGCAATGCCCAAGTGTGGATTGCAACCTCCACTTATACCATTTAAGCACATGTTGGGGAGGTGAGGTGAGTGGCTCCTTAATGTTGGTTATTTCTCTACGGATAGTCATTAAATTTTACTGAGTATTTTTTACATGGAAATGACTTTGGGAACACATCAATAAATAGGTGTTTATAGTGAGTATCAGAGGCAAAAAGTGTTAAAAGAATTCACTGGCTCATAGAGTTGGAATGACCCTTAGAGGACATCTAATCTAATCCCTTCACTTTACATATGAGGAAACTAGCACTAAGTGACTCCTTCAGGGAGTACTTCAGGGAGCACTAAGCAGTAAGTGGCATGGTTTCAGTTCCAACCAAGGTCCTTTAACTTCATATATAGTACTGCTTTCTTTATACCACACTTTGTACTTCCTCTTCTACAAAAGAGGGAGAGATCACTGTGGGCTGGAGTGGACAAGAAAGGCTTCCCAGTGGAGGTGGGATTTGAATTGTTTTGAAAGATGTTTCTATCCTCCAGAAGTTCTCAAAGGAATGGAAAGGTGAGGGAAGGGGTCACACCAGTATTAAGATATTTGGGTAGTGCTTTATGCTTTTGAAAGTACCTTCACATGCACATATATCGCATGTATTATCTTATTTGAGATGTAATCAACAATCAGTCAACAAGTATTTTTTTTTAAGATTCTACTGTGTGCCAGGTACTGTACTAGGTCCTAGGGATACTTACCAAGAATGAAATGGTCTCTGCACTTAAAGAATTAATCATTCTAATGGGGGGAGGCAAGTATGTATGTATGTATGTATGCATACACACGTACATACATATATATGCATGTAATAAGATTTAATATAACATATGTATGTGTATAGTATTACATATATACACATATGGCATAATGTATATAAATACAAATAAATTGTAAACACAAGTTAGCTTAGGGGGAGGGTAATTGTATTTGGGCAGATCAGGAAAGGCTTCATGCAGAAGATGGTGCTTGTGTTATGATCTTAAAGAAAAGAAGACATATTACAAAGGAAACCAATTATACTGAAATGAAGTTACATAATTAATAAAGTAGTTCACGGATCCCAGCTTAAGGATCTCCTATTTAATTGAAGACTGAATCCTCGGGTGGAACAGGTGCCTTTTAGAATTGGGTTTGGGGGGCGGGGGAGAAATCATGCCTTAGGCAAGCGCATGCTCAGTGGGTCCATATGTCAGCTTTCAGTGAAATTAATCACTGGCATACTTCCACGCATGCGTAATATCTACACGCTTTTTTTAACCCCATTAAAAAAACTTTACAAGCCTTCTGACGCCACTGTCACCGTCGAAGCTGCACCCTGCAACGCATGCGCTTTAGGGCAGCAGAGAAGATACACTGGTCAAGGCGGAAGGAGAGGCTTCTTTTCTTTCCCTTTTTTCCCCTTCGTCTCCCCGCCTCTCTCGCCCCGCCCCCTACCCTCCTTTCCCCTCCCCCATCCTGCCACGTCCAGGATTCGAGCTCACGCTAGGATCAGTGGGTCCAAGCGATTGGCTGAGGCCGGGCTCGAGCCGGAGGGCGACTTACGGCGGCGGCCGAACGGGACAGACGGTATCCACCCCCTTGACGCCGTGGCGGCTTCGGCACCGGCGCTTCGCTCAGACAGGACCAAAGGATAAGGCGAGGCTCCCCGCACGGCAGTGGCTGCGGCCCCAACGAGAAAGGTATTTTAATGGTCCCTTGAATCTGGGGCGCGCCTGCTCGCTCCCTCTCTGACTCTGGCCGGCAAAGTGGGCATGCGCACCGAGGCCTTGGTGGGACCCGGCTGTGGTCCGGCTGATTGGGGCGGGGATGGTGCGCGAGGCCCGGGGAGCTGGAGGGTCACGAGCTGACCGGGAAAAGTGGGGGGGCGCGAGGTGAGAGAGGGAGCTTTGAGCCAACCCCAAGAAGCGGACGCATGAGCAGAGGGAGGGGGGAACTTCCCGAGGGTAACTCATTCGAAGGGGGGAGCGGGAGGCAAGGTAGGGGGTCACAAGCTGGCGGGGGGTGGAGTGAGGGAGGTGCTCTAGGAGAAGCCGGGTCAGCGTGCCAGGAGGGAGGGACGCCGTAGAAGAGGGAGGGGGGTGTCTTTGGGGAGGCGCGGGCTGGCTAGGCTGAGACTGAGATGGGAAGGGAAGAGGCGCTGTGCGTCCGTAGTCTGCGGTGTGGGGCTACTTGTGGTAGGTTTACGTGGATATAAGGGGGCGGGACGGAACCCTTCCGGTTTCGTTTTTGCTTTTAAACCCCTAGCCCCTCCCCCCAGCTGATTCTGAGACTCGTAGTAGGTACTTATTGGGGGCTGATTTAATTGAATGAACGGTTTGGCCCGGAGGTATTCTTTCCGCCTGAGGACCTCGAACTGCTGGGAGGCTCCGGGGGAAGGCTGTCATTCAGGAGGAGGGCCTTGACCTTTGTGCAGCCAGCTCACCAACATATTTATTGAATATGGGTTCTGTTTGTTTAGGAGTGTGTTGCTTTTGTGACTCTTAAAACAGTTTCTTAAACCTAAATTTATGGAACTCCCCCTCCCCATACCCACACACCCACTTTAAGTGTCTGTAAATTTGGATGGGGGAAAATAATTTTTTAAAATTATAATTGACATGCTTTGCAATCCTATGTATTTTATACTAGGTATTTAAAAGCATTCTCAGATAGTCTTTAGATTTCACAGGAGAGCCAAAAAGGATTAGGAATCCTTGCTCTAGACTCAGTGGACAGGCTTATCCTACTCTTTATGACATTTGTTTTTTTCTTGGCAAAAAATACTGAAGTGGTTTACCATTTCCTTCTCCAGCATATTTTACAAATGCAGAAACTGAGGCAAACAAGATTAATTGACTTGTCCAGTCACACTGCTATTAAGTGTCTGAGGCTAGATTTGAACTCTCATAAATGACTTCCTGACTTCAGGTTCAGCACTTTATCCTCTCTGAGGGGTTGTTCTTACTGCTGCCCCAGGGGCACGCCTTAAAGAATAGTCTTACTCCCTTGCTCTAGAGGCTTCGGTGACTCCCTATTACTCCTAGGTTAAAATAGAAGCTCCATTGCGGAATATTTAAGCATATAATAATCTGCTTTAATAGACTTAGTTCACAGTAATTGCCTTTCAGGCACTAATTACCACTTGCAACCGAGTATTCTTATTTACCTGTATAAAACGTTGAATATCCCCGTGCTTTTATCTCCTGCCCTACATGCCTGGGATGTTCCATCTTCTCACTTTTGTCACTTCCTTCAAGGTTCACCTGGAGTGGCAGGTTTTTCAACTAGTTCTATCTCTTAAGTGTCATTTCCTTCATTACTTGATATAATTTTTATGTTTCATCTGTTGACGGGAAAAAAAACACAGAACTATTAAATAGTCAAAATCAGTCTTTAATCAAGGGAAAGGGGTTCAATGCAATAGTAGGCCTTGACACAGAGCTGCATACCACAGGACTCCAGAGGCCTAGGATTGAACTTTGGCTGCTGGGGACACTGACCCCTGGGAAAGCCAATCATGCTTTTCTGAGGAGCCATTGAAGTCAGGGAGCTTAAATACCTTTCTGGGTGGAACTTGGGGACTGAATAGGTGAGGGACAGTTGATTGAATTTACCTTGGTAAGAAAGGAAAACTGAAGGGATCCAGACTAGAATAACTGTGAGGGCCTGATGCTTCTCAAAGGACACAAAAGGGAAAGACCCAGCCCTGGGCTGGGCCATGCAGTAAAGGACTTTAGCCTAGAGGGAGAAACCATTGGGACAAAAGAGATACTTAACATCTTAAAGCACATCTGAGACCAGTGAAGTAGGACTTTCCCTCAGGGAGGAGCTCTGTTGTGTGGAGGTCAAACCTGGGGTTTCTACCTCCAAACTAAATAAACTGGGGATCACTAAATCTTTCTAAACTACAAGTTTGGGGACTTCTAGATTCCACATTGACACTGTTAACATGGAAATATAGAAATCTCCAGTTTACTTAGTTTAAAGGTAGAAACCCCAGTTTTTGACCTTGTCACCGGAGAGTTTTCCCCCTGAGGGAAGGTCCCACTTCACCAGACAATAGACATCCACTTCAGGTGGGGAGGTAAACCCCATCTGAAGTGGAGTAACCCTTGTCTCCAGAAGTCTCTCCCAGTATCAGTATATCACACCCTCCTTCCAAGGATCGACCTTAGGACCTTCAGCTGGCAAGACTGAAGCTCTACCTACTGCACCAAAGCTGAAGTGGATGTCTTAATGTCTTGGTGAAGTGGGACCTACCCTCAGGGGGAAAACTCTCCTGTGACAAGGTCAAAACCTGGGGTTTATACCCTTAAACTAAGTAAACTAGGGATTTCTAGATTTCCATGTTGACAGCACATACCCCTTTTGGCCAAGACTGGATGTCACTGACCAAATAAATGGACAAATGGATAATGCTATATGAGGTTGGACTCTTTCACTAATGGTGGGAAAGCCTTGGGGTTCAGGTTCGGGCAATTGGCATTTGGGGCACTCCCCAATGCCCAGTGCATTGACACTTCTGCCAGAGAAAGGTAGGCAGTCTACCCTTGGCAATTTTGACAACACAGTTACCTCAGTCCTTCAAATCTGATGGGTCCTGATAAGAAACTTTTTGGCCTCTCTGTCCTCCTTTTTGTACCAGACATTGCTGCAAGAGAAAACGAGAAATCCATAAACACATTTTTTAACAGAACTCGATCAACTCCCTATATACTTACTACAAAGATTGTGGACCTTGCTAACCTTAAAATCTGTCATCCTATATTATTAATTGTATCGATGTCTTTTCCATAATCAATTATAAAATTATGTAATCTATATGCTTAATCAGAAAGATTGCCTTACTCTTCTACCAAAATAATCATATTAAAAAAGCAAACTTACAAATTATAGAAATATAAAAACAAAAATAAATTCCACATCACAGGTTATTTAGGGCTTGTAAATCTGAAAGCGGCCCTTCCCCCAAAGTTTGTGGCCAAAAATTAAAATACTGTCTAGCACTAAGTAAAATTCTAACTAAATATTCTATCACCCAAAAAAATCCAAAACCACATTAAAATGACTGCATGGAAATTTCAGCCTCAAAACAATTTCAAGAAGTCAAATTTAAAAGTTTCAAAATTAAATAAAGTTAGAAGCATTTTTAAACTTGAGAATTTTTGGAGTTAATTTCAAAGATTAAAAATGCTTCTAACTTTAATTTAATTTTATTAATTTATAATAATTTTATAATTATTTAATATGACCCTTCAGCCACATGAGACCATTTATCCGCCCCACCGGCTCTTTGGGAAGGGGCACCTCTTTCATTGGTGATCAGTGAGAGGAGCACAGGATGCATCCATATCCTGTGCTCCTGGAGTACTGTATGTGGCAGCACCTCAAAGCACAGCATTGCTTACATATAGTACTACTACCTCCTTTGACATAATCCTTTGCATGGACTCTAGTTCTGAGAGTAACTGAAAGAGAATGAGGCACCTCACAAAGGATTATATGGCTGTACAATGGAAGATGTCAGCATGTTGAGTGGCGATCTGGGGGAGGGGATTCCGCACTGTGTATAACTGTTGTCTGGTATAATGGTGACAGTGATGCACCTGTGCAAGGTGTGACAGGCCCATCACAGCCAGTGCTGCAGCCTCTGCTATCCCAAACAGCACTACACAGTGTAACAGGCTCAGCATCTGATAACTGTGATCTGGTCTGTAACATCAGCGGTGGGCCTCTACTGTGAGAAGCCCACCACTGCCAGTGGGTGTTTTTTAAGACACCCCCTGGTTTTTTTGGGTCAAATTAACATAAGACAGTGTCTTATTTTCAAGGAAACAATGGCCCTCATACTCCCCTAGATGCACAACATAATGGCCCTTGTTATATTTGTCAGTTTGTTGATTTAAATTTACTTGTTCTTTATTTTAAATATTGTATTTGTTCCTGTTTTGCTTTTTTACTTTAAAATAAGCTATGTGCAGTGTGCATAGGGATTTGTTCAGTTTTTTTTTATAGTCTGGTCCTCTGAGGGACAGTGAACTGGCACCCTTGTGTAAAAAGTTTGGGGACCCCTGTGCTAGGGATTAAAAAACTTTTCATCTTTAACTACTTAACAACCATAATCATGTTTAAATAGCTTAGACTTTTTACTTCTATTAACTATTACTTTGTATGAAGAAAATAATGTTGCAATTGAGTCAGCCAATGTAAAATCCGTAGATAAAAATTGTTAAAATAGTTCTGATTTGACTTGAGTTCTAGCCTTAACTAAATTAGTTTTGGGTACACATTTCAATTTCCTGAGTCTATTCATTGGTAATAAAGGCTCATTACCATTGAATTTAGGCCTAACCTATAGGTGATTTCTTTAGCAGTCCTAGTCACAAAGGTTTCCTTATCCCATTGTTTCCTGCCTTGAGACTTCAAAATGTATAAACTTTACTGGTACTAGGGAGCAATTCAGTGTTCCATCTGAACTTTGTTTATTAAAAATGCTGCTTAGAATCCATTATGTGTTGCTTCTTCCTCCCTCCCCCTCCTTTTTGGCACTGATGTTTTGCCAGGTTTTCCTTATGACCTAAATTCTTCCTTTTAAGGGACCTCTTTGAACTTGCTTACTCATTCATAATGGCTAAAAGTTTCTATCTGCCTTCACAATTCCCATATTCTAGGCCTTGCCTTTCTGAGGTTCCCTTCATCATGATCACAGAAAATATGTTATCACAGTTGAAAAGTGAAAAGTAACCTAAAATGAGGGAGAAATGTTTCTGTAATTTGGAACATAATGCCATGTGTAAATTGGTAATGATCAGCAGTCACCTGTAGACCTTGACAAAAACTTAGGCCTTCCAATTTCCTCCATAGCATTTCTTTTCCCATTTATCTTCCCATACACTTCACCCTTAGAAGGCAATTCTCTAACCATGCTCAAGATTTAAAACTACCTTCTGTTATTAACAATTATTATTAGGCTCCATCATTCTTTAAATTTTTCTGATACTACTTTGAGACCACCTAGCACTCTGGAATCTTTGCTGCAAATTCTCAAATTAACAGATGTTACTTTCAAATCTCTTAAGGTAAAATGCTCCTATTTTAAACTTATAGCTCTGTTGTTTCTAGGTTCTCTACTTAAAGGGACCTTGCTCAGGGGAAATAAAATGGCCAGTTTTATGTCTGCTACAGAAACATTTCTAAAGTCAATGAAAATGAGAAGCAATACTTATCCGGATTCGGTATCTTGGGGACTCCTTCAGATTTCTTGTAAAGATGTCTTCTTCAGCAATCCTTCAGATTTTAGGCTGCAGGAAAATCTTGTCCAGGCTTTTGACTCCTAAGAATCCTCTTGAGGTAAACCTTAAAAGGTTTTAATCACTTCACCCACACTCCAGAACTGGGGTGGTAAATACTGGGCATTCCTAGAAATTTCTTAGGAGTTTCCCAGGTGGGGAATTCCTTTCTCTATTAGGGGTCATGTGCCAATGATCATCAGAAATAATGTTTACAAAACAATTAGTTCTCTCCACTTAAAAAGTTAAATTATCAACATTCACTGGGCTTTTAAAACAAACTTATCTATTGTAATGGTTGCACTTGGGAAATTTACCTTAAAAATTCCAAAAATCAGGTTCATGATCCTTTTACTTTTTCAAAAACTAAAACCCTTAACATTTTTTCTCCAAAAACAAGAAAATCTTAAAAATTACCTTTAACTCAGAACAACTATACTATTCCCTTCTTTTTATCCTTTTTTTACTCTTAATTTTCTTTTGGCTTCAAATTTGCCTTTCTCTTAGCCTTGCCTCTGTTAATTTAGAAATAACATAGAACTATTAAATAGTCAGAAAAAAACAAGTCTTTAATCAGGATATAGAGATAAGGCACTACAACTTTTTGAGGGTGCAAACCCTGGACTCTGGGGATGTTATCCCTAGGGAGTGCAACAACGCTAGATGACAACTCTGAGGAACAAAAGAATTTGGGGAACCTATATACCATTTGGGAAATCCGGGGGCAGGGAAAGATGATTGACATTACTATAGCTACAAAGAAAATGGGAGTGTTCGAACTACACTGAAAGGATACAATCCAGCTGGGGAAAGGAATCATAGCTAGAGGCTAGGGTGTAAGAGAAGGGGCTACTTACAGTGGCTACTAAAGGATTCTTAGCATATGCTTAGTCTCATTCAACTAGAATTATCATTCCCTAGAGGATCTAGGTCTCAGTCTGAAACTGCTAGCCTGGATTCCCTTCAGGGTAGATTCCCATGGGAACAGGGAACAAATACAAGCTTTGGGGTCTCCAACCTGTAAGCTAGTCCTGAAACTTGAGGTTCATCAGACCTCACTAGGCCACAAGTTTGGGATTCCTAGATTCCATGTTGACACCTCAAACCACTTTGGCCTAAGACTAAAAGCCGCTCCTTGAGAGGAAATTTTTTTGGTCAATAAAAAAAAAATGTTCAGGGTTTCCTTACCATTTAAAGCAAAGCCTTTTCCCAAATATTTCTTGTCCATTTAAGAGAAGCCAATAAGAGAATTGGCTACTTGTGGTGGATACTTAAAGGGTGGTCCCTGCTCAGGTGTGGGTCTTTCCTGTGAAAGGGTCTCTGATACAATAGGAAGACTACCTAAGACAAAAAGCTACATAGCATATGCTTAGCTCCACCTAACTGGAGATTAAGAATCTTCTGAGTAGATTCTCTTGGGAAATGGGAACAAGGACAAGCTTTGGCATCTCCAACTTATAAACTACTAGTCCTAAAACTTGAGGTTCATCGAATCTTACTAGGCTACAGGTTTGGGGTTTCTAGATTCCATGTTGACAATAGAATAAGAGCACAGACAAAATATAAGTGGGAGTCTTTTGATTATGAGTGATGTAGCAGGGATATGATTCCAACCTCTTTCATCATGACTTCAAATGCAGTGCTCCTCTCACTGTACCATATTGTTTCTTCATGGTATGCACCAGTTTTCTTTCATTGTCATTGAGATTTAGCTTTGTTCTCAATCTCTGAGAAAGAGTGACCTTGATGGGTAGGAGTTGAAATTCAGTACTCTGAAGAATATTGAATCCTGATTCAAATATGTGAGATTAGGCTTTTGGTGTGACCCTGAACATGTCCCTTTAGCTTCTTGTGCAAAATAATAAATATTTGTGGAATTGAACTAGGAGAATTCCTCACAAGGGCTTAATAAGTTATGATTTCTCAGGTATTTTGTAGACTTTGAAGGGAGAAGGTTGTTGAAATGGACTATTTGGATTTTAGTGGCAATCCTACCAGTTTCATAACTCATTAATAATACTACCTATTTCTTGCTGATGAGTCATGAAGAGGAAAGAGGACTAGGCTTTATTCATCTTAATGTCATTAGAAACTTAAGGGTGGATTGTTTTTTACTCAAATGACATTTGTTATATGCTTACTATATATATGATAAACACTGGAAATACAAAGTAAGGCACAAGATGGTCCTTGTTCTCAAGGAGCTCAGAGTTTGACAGGGGAGACAACATACTAATAACTATGTTCAAACAAGCTACATACAGGATAAACTGGAAATTAATAGAGGGAGACACTACAATTAAGATGATCAGGAAAGGTAGGATTTTAGTTGATTTTAAAGAAACCAGACAAGATAGGAAGGAGAACCTTCCAGGCATAACAGGTAGTTCTGGATGGGAGATGGAATATCCTGTGGGAGGAAGGTCCAGGAGGCTACTGTCACTGGGAAAGTGGGGAACAGATGTAAAATATATTAAGATTGGAAAAGGTGTGTGGAAAAAAGGTCAGATTATGAAGGGTTTTGAATGCCAAAAAGAAGGTTTTATATTTGATCTAGAGGTAATAGAGAGCTGCTAGGTTTATTAAATAGGAAGGTAGCCTGGTCAGACTTGTTCTTTGGGAAGATCACTTTGACAGTTTGGAGAATGATCTGGGGAGAGACTGACAGGGAGACCAGCCACACTATTCCAGTTTGAATGATAAGGGCCTTCACCCTTATCATAGTAGTGGTCAGACATGGGAAGGTGATATATATGAGATTTTATGAAGATAAAATTGACAGACCTGGTCAACAGATTGGATATATTACAAGAAATCGAGGAGTTGAGGGCTGATACCTAGGTTCTGGATTGCAAGCCTGGGTATCCAGGAAGATAGAAATGAGGAAGTGAAGAAGAGTGAAAGGTTTTGGGGGAGGGGGGGGCGAGGGGATGATGTTGGTTTTACACATTTTGAGCTTAAGATATTAGTGAGCCATCCAGTCCAGTTCAAGATATCCAATAGGCAGTTAGAGATTCAAGACTGAAATTTTACAGAGGTTATAGATGAAAAAAAGTATCTTTGAGAATCATCAACATAAAAGATAACTGAATCCATGGAAACTGATGGATCACTAAGTGAAATAGTATAGAACAGCCTTGGTGAAGATTTCACACAAGTGCAAAGCTGGCACATGGGGAACTGTTCCAGGGAGCTGCTCTGTTTCCCACCCCCCCACCCCCCTTGCCTCTGCCCAAGGATATTTTTTGCATACCCCCCCACCTCTCTGTCCAGCCACCCAAAGCAAGCTCTTTCTCCCTCTATTCTTGTCTGGCAATGGGATGGGGGAGGGGGTTCACATCTTGAATTTGCCCTCTGGGCACTCAAACTCTAAAGGTTGGACAGGGAGGGAGAAGAAGAGGGTCCCATGCAACCACATAATTAGCTGGCATGATCTAGGTGAAGGTCTTGCAAAGGAATCTGATAAATCATCAGATAGGAAAACCAAGAGGTAGTACTGCCATGAAATTCTAGATAGAAAAGACTCCAGATGGAGGATTAGTAACTTTTGAGAGGATGAGTAGAGTTAAGAGAGTGAGGTGAAAGGAAGTGGAGGCACTCATTATAGATTTCTCAAGGAATGTAGCCACAAAGGGAAGAGGGAGATGGAACTATAGCTATTAGGGATAGATGGATCAAGTGATGTTTTTGAGTATGGAGTGTGAAGATGGGATTAACCCCACCCTGCTTATTCTTTAAATTTTAGCCACCAGGAATGTATACACTCCCACTTAAGGATTAAGGGGTAGGGGGAAGGTCTGTGACCCACCTGTGCTAGTGACATAGGCATTGTACCTCTAGAAGCTCTGGCAAACTATTCTCAGGGAAATTCCTTTGCTCCCTTACATCCTCCTGACTCCCTAGCCTAAAACATCTAATGACCCGGATAGGACCCTGATATGATTGTCCTCCTTTGATCCTCCTTTAGATTTAAGATGGAAAGAGAAATGCACCTCCAGGCCACACCTTGATTCTATCAGGCTACATCTCAGACATCTTGTCTGTTCCCTAAAACTAAAGAATCTTTATGAGGGTCATTCCCTATGTCTCCAGGCAGAACCCAGTCAGATGACCACCCCACCCCACCAAATGCCTGAGCAACTACCACTCTAGAGTCACATCCACACTATGACACAGCATTTGTTGCAAGAGTATAAAATCCCTGGGTTCTGAGAGCAGTCTTCCATCTTGCTGTTCCACCTGTACCATCATCCTGGCCATTCTCAACGTTACTCTCTAAATTAATAAATTTCTCTTTTTATTTTTAAGCTAAGTTTTGGAGTCTTGCATTTTTAATTTTTTTTGCCTTTATGCCTTTTTTCCATTTGGATTAGTTTATTAGTTTATTAGTTATTAGTCAATTTAGAACATTATTCCTTAGTTACAATAATCACATTATTTTCCTCCCTGGCCTCCACCCACCCTTCCCACAGCCAACGCCCAATTTCATCTGGTATTACTTGTGTCCTTGATCAGAAACCATTTCCATGTTGTTTGCACTAGGATGTTCATTTAGAATCTACATCCCCAACCGTATCCCTTCAATCCATGTATTCAAGCAGTTGTTTTTTCTTCCGTGTTTCTACTCCCACAGTGTTTCCTCTGGATGCGGATAGTGGTTTTTCTCATAGATTCCTCCAAGTTGTTCAGGGTCATTGCATTGCCACTAATGGAGAAGTCCATTACATTCGATTGTACCACAGTGTATCAGTCTCTGTGTACAATGTTCTCCTGGTTCTGCTCCTCTCACTGCATCAATTCCTGGAGGGTGTTCCAGTTCACATGGAATTCCTCCAGTTCATTATTCCTTTAAGCACAATAGTATTCCATCACCAACAGATACCACAATTTGTTCAGTCATTCCCCAATTGAAGGGCATCCCCTCATTTTCCAATTTTTGGCCACCACAAAGAACTCAACTATGAATATTTTTGTACATGTCTTTTTCCTTATTATCTCTTTGGAGTACAAACCCAGCAGTGCTATGGCTGGATCAAAGGGCAGACAGTCTTATATCACCCTTTGTACATAGTTCCAAATTGCCTTCCAGAATGGTTGGAGCAATTCACAACTCCACTAGCAATGAATTAATGTCCCGACTTTGCCACATCCCTTCCAACATTCATTACTTTCCTTTGCTGTCTTGTTAGCTAGGTGTGATTTTTTTTTTCCTAGCTCTTGCTTGGTTTTAAATTTTCCCAAAGTTCTGACAAGTATACTATTCTGTGTTTGCCTAATTTGCTTATAGTTTCCTTTATATTCAGGTCATTCACCCATTCTGAGTTTATCTTGGTGTAGGGTGTGAGATGTTGATCCAAACCTAATCTCTCCCATACTGTCTTCCAATTTTCCCAGCAGTTTTTATCAAATAGTGGGTTTTGGTCCCCAAAACTGGGATCTTTGGGTTTATCATAGACTATCTTGCTGAGGTCATTTACCCCAAGTCTATTCCACTGATCCTCCTTTCTATCTCTTAGCTAGTACCAAAATTGTTTTGATAACCACTGCTTTATAGTATAGTTTGAGATCTGGGACTGCAAGTCCTCCTTCCTTTGCAGTTTTTTTTTTCATGATTTCACTGGATATCCTTGATCTTTTGTTCTTCCAAATGAACTTTGTTGTGGTTTTTTCTAATTCAGTAAAACCAAGATGAAAAGGGAGACCTCACTTCTAAAGAAGAGAAAATTAAGGCAATCATTAAAAATTATTATGCCCAATTATATGGCTACAAATATGGCAATCTAGTTGATATGGATGAATACTCACAAAAATATAAATTGCCTAGATTAACAGAGGAAGAAATAAATTACCTAAACAACCCCATATCAGAAAAAGAAATTGAACAAGCCATCAAAGAACTCCCTAAGAAAAAATCCCCAGGTCTAGATGGATTCACAAGTGAATTCTATCAAACATTCAAAGAATAACTAATCCCAATATTATACAAACTATTTGACAGAATAAGCAAAGGAGTTCTACCAAATTCATTTTATGACACAAACATGGTACTGATCCCAAAGCCAGGCAGGTCAAAAATAGAGAAAGAAAACTAGACCAATCTCTGTAATGAATATAGATGCAAAAATCTTAAATAGGATACTAGCATGATTTGATGGATGAGGACAGGATTTGGGGAAGAAAGACTGGTGAACTAGGCAGTGAACTTGACGAAAGAACATCCTGTAGGTTTGTAGACAACAGCTACAGAGGTGTCACCACAAACAGATTGAATGAACCTCAAAGGGCAAGGAAATGTCATAGAACGATGGAGGGAAGAGCATGGAAGTGACTGTGGGAAGAAAATATTCCTATTCCCCTACTTGAATCAACAGAAGTCAGGGGAATGAATGAAAGTTCACTTAGTTCTGGGTAGGGTGTCCAGGAAAGCCATGTCCTCAAGAGAGAGCCAGGTCTCAGTAGTGGAAGATTAAAGGAATGGGCAAAGGAAAGATTTAAGATAAAAGCTTTGTTACCTACCAAGACAGTACTCTAGAGAGCCCAGTGGAAGGGGGTGGGTAATTTAGGGTGCTATCTTGGAGGGTCTCAGGTGGAGGATGATGGGAAGGAGAGAATAAGCAGGGGAGGAATTTAAAATTTTTTATTTAAAAACAACGGGGTTTCTAAATGACTGATGGAGAGGGTATAACTTGGGAGTTTATCATTTCTGAATGAGCTCAGGAAGGCTATTAAACTCATTGGAATTTGGCCTCAGGGTGATATCCTCTCAGGATGTGGGGGCAGCTCAGGTGAGGGGATAATTGGGAAGACCTGATAGAAAAGTATTTCTATCCTATCCCTGCAGACAGGCCAGATCAGGAAATAGGCAGAGGGAGCAGAAAAAAATGGTGTCTCCCCTACCACTAGGGAAAGTGCCCTGCAAGTGGTAAAAGGCCAGCCTAACTGAGTGGTGATTGTTTTCATTCTGTCAGCAAGAGGCCAGCTCAAGCGACTAGCATGTGATATAATGCCATTTCTCCAGCCCTTATTGGCAAGAAGAGGCTTCAGTTAGAAGCAGGTAGCTGACACAGGAGATAGAATACTGGGCCATGAATAAAGAAGAGCTGATTTCAAATTCAGCCTGACACTTGTTAGCTATGTGAGTCATTTAACCTCTGTTTGTCTCAGTTTCTTTATTTGTAAAATTAGTATAATAATATTTGCCTTCCAGAGTTGTGAGAATTAAATGAGATAATAATTGTAAAATGCCTGGCACATAGCAGGCACTGTGGATAGTAGGGATAAATCCTAGCTACTATTAACACAGTTCCTGGAACATAGTAAGAAGCACCATATAAATGTTGTTTACTATTACTATTGTTACTTGTGTTTGAGTAAAGAACAGTGAGTATTATATCAAAAATTCTTACCTCCTAGGTTCCCTCAACTACTCCTCCATCCCAACTCAGCTACACAAAAAGATGGTCATAATCACATTATTTCAACTGGCCCTTCACTGCAGCAAGGCAATGTTTTCACACTATTAAATTAACTCATTAGCTTTTCCATTTTATTCCCACCTCAAACCTACCATAGGCTTCCCTCCCCTTATCCTCTCAACTGAAATTAGCCTCATATTTCATAGAAAAAGTTGAAGGTTCGCTGAGAACTCTTCTCTCCTCAATTTGTATCTCCCCGCTGCCATCATCTCCCATGTTCAGTACAGTCAAACCCCTTTTCAGGCACAAGAGATCCCATTCCATTTGGTCTTCTCCAGCAGACTGACACCCTTTCTGCATCATTAATTTCCCTATCTACAAGCTGTTTCCCTACTACCTGCATGTTGGGGGCAGGGGGGGGGAGGAAGAGAGAGATATGGGGGAGGGAAGAGAGAGATCTGAACCAGGCAGGGATGGGGAGGGGGGGAGGGGGTTAGTGTCTCCAGAAAGCCAAGGAAAGGGAGTCCCAAAGGAACTTTTTTACTCACCATGTCAATCCAAAGGGAAGCAGTCTGAGGTCTCCAGCCTGAAGCTCCTACAAGACCAAGTTCAAAGGCGAAGACCCTCTCACAGGCAGTGACCAACAAAATTTTTTTTTTTAAATATATTTTATTTGATCATTTCCAAGCATTATTCGTTAAAGACATAGATAATTTTCTTTTCCTCCCCCCCCCCCACCCCCCATAGCCAACGCGTAAGTCCACTGGGCCTTAGATGTTTTCTTGATTTGAACCCATTGCTTTGTTGATAGTATTTGCATTAGAGTGTTCATTTAGAGTCCATCCTCTGTCATGTCCCCTCAACCTCTGTATTCAGGCAGTTGCTTTTTCTCGGCGTTTCCACTCCCATAGTTTATCCTTTCCTTATGAATGGTGTTTTCTTCTCCTGGATCCCTGCAAGTTGTTCAGGGACATTACACCGCCACTAATGGAGAAGTCCATTACGTTCGATTATACCACAGTGTATTAGTCTCTGTGTACAATGTTCTCCTGGTTCTGCTCCTCTCGCTCTGCAAGTGACCAACAAATTTAAAGGAACTTCTTTGCATCACTTCCTGTGCCTGTGGTCCACCTTTACTTGTACCAATGGCAGCTTAAACTTGGCTTTGGACTACCAGGAGGCAGTCAGTTGTTTCTGATTTGTCACTCACTAGTGTTGTGGGAGTGAAGAGGTGCATTCCTGGGTGGGAGTGAAGAGGTGCATTCCTGGGGTTCGGGAAGGATACTTTTTGCAAGTATTCAAGACTCCAATTCAGTAAAAAAGTTTTTTGGTAGTTCAGTGGGTATGGCACTTAAATAAGTAAATTTGGGTAGGACTGTCATTTTTATTATGTTAGTTCGTCCCACCCATGAGCAATCAAATGTTTTTCCAATTGTTTAGATCTAGTTTTAATTGTTGGTGTTATCAATAGAAGAAACAGATCTTGTTATAACACAGGGGAGGGATATAGTTTGGTGGAATAGAAAAGGAAATGGCTTGTGTGAAATTTCTGATGTAGAAACAACTGCCCTGGCTTTCATTATGTTGAGGTGGTAAGGTATAATGAAAAATAAGGACAGTTTGTGGAGGGTAAGAGAAAGGGAGAACCTCTGCATAATAAGAAAAGTAGGGTAAGTATAATGAAGAGGGTGCGTTTGAATAGAGGAAGAATAGAAGGAAATAGAACTAGTAAGGAGAGTTGGGTGGTTCAGGTATATGAGATAGGTTTGAAATCACATTTGTAGCTATGGTTCTGGAGAAGGGGCAGGAAGTATAGACTTTAGAAACAGCATATTTAAAAGAAGGATTGTGCTGAATCAGCAGTGCAAAAAATAAATAATTTTTGCTTTTGAATGTGTATTTCCTACATGGTAGAGGAATAGGGAATTAGAGATTTGTGGTAATAGAGCACTTGAGCAGAACTAGAACCTGAATTTTAAATTCCTGTTCTGCTGCTTACTAAACTTATGTGATTTGGGACACCTTTTCTATGTTCTCAGTTTCCTTATTTGTGAAATGAAGGAACTGGATTGCATGAACTCTAAAAGACCTCTTATAACCCCAAATCCTTTGATCCTATGATATATGCAGTTAAGTATAATACAAGCTCTGTGATAAAGGAGAGATTCTAGCAAAGTATTCTAATAAAGGAGCAAAGCATAAAAAAACTGGTAAATTGTCAGTTTGGTGGATAGATGGTGAGAAAAATTGAAGAAATTTGTGTGGGGGAAGATGAGATGTATATGTATATAAGGCTATGTTGGCAAACTTATGTTTCATGTGCCAGAGGGAGCTTTCCCTTTTCCATGCATGCCTGAGGACATTTTACACAAAAGGCTCCCTGCTCTGCCCAGCAGCCCTATGGGGGTGCTTCCTCCCTCCCTTGCCTGGGGTGGGGTGGAGGGCTCACATGTGGCAGTTTGGGCACTTGGTCTTTAAAAGGTTCACCATCACTGACATAAGGCTTTTTGTACAACCAACTTTATATGTTTCTTGATACTGTAAACTTTGATGTAAAAAAGGGAAAATGAATGCTTTCTCACCCTAGTTTATTTTAAATTTTTATTTTACAATATATTTTTTTTAACAAACATTCAAAGTACATTGTTAAAAAACTCGTCAGTTAACAGAATGAGGAGTAACATCTGTCATCTTTCCTCATGCTGGGAAGAGCAGATGAAAATTTTCCATAGCCATTACTATGTGGTCTCTCCTTAGAATATAATCGCCTGAGTGTGGAGAATGTCTTGCTTTTATATTTATATCTCTAGCACCTAGCACAGTGCTTGACACATTCAGTATGCCTTTAATATTGGCCATTGTATTTGACAAGAGTTTCGGTGCCTATTGATTGATATTGTTCTTTTGTCTCTGCTTTCTTTACTCTGAATCATTTCATCAGATTCTTCATTTCTTGGAATTCTTCATATTTAATCATTCCTTTTGACACAGAAATATTCTGCCATATTTATATATTATGATTTATTTAGCTAGTACCTCACATTGGGCACATTGTTTATAGTTTTGTTACCACAACTAATGCCTTTATGGACATTTTTGTATTTATGTGACTATGCTTGGTGTTAGTAGCTATCTTATTCACTTGAGTGAATATTTTAATATTAAAATACTTTGTATTTTTAAAGATATATTTTTATTTGCACTTCATGACATTCCCCTTTGTGAGATTAAAATCATAGTCATAAAATTTCAGAAGTGGAAGGAACTTTAGAGATCATCCCTTCATATCAGAGCCCAAAGTTGATTGATTACGTTTGAGGACTGATTTCCACCAAATATGTTAAAAGTTTTTAAGTTAGTAATTTTTTTTTTTAGTATATGCATTATAACTTTTCAAGTTTCTAAATTGTTTATTCTTGTCTTTTTCTGGCAGTATTGTAGAACATCCTGGAGTCCACAATGAATGGACAGTTGGATTTAAGTGGAAAGCTAATTATTAAAGCTCAGCTTGGGGAAGATATTCGGAGAATTCCAATTCATAATGAAGACATTACCTATGATGAATTAGTGCTGATGATGCAAAGAGTTTTCCGGGGAAAACTTTTGAGTAATGATGAAGTAACTATAAAGTATAAAGATGAAGGTAAGAGTATTTTAGAAGACAAAATGTTGGTACAATAAATACTTTAATCAGTGATAAGCAATATTGTATATACTGTTCCTTTTGATCTAGAGCAAAAGTTCTTAACCTTTCATATGAGACTCCTTTGGCCATCTGGTGAAGCGTATGGACTCATTTTCAGAATAATTTAGAGATCAGAATAATGTTTTTAAATAAAAAGATAAAAAATGTGGGACTACAAAGGAATCTGGTTGTATTGAAATACTGTCAAAATAAT
This sequence comes from Monodelphis domestica, assembly GCF_027887165.1. Taxonomy (NCBI): domain Eukaryota; kingdom Metazoa; phylum Chordata; class Mammalia; order Didelphimorphia; family Didelphidae; genus Monodelphis; species Monodelphis domestica. Next base: position 57,834,371 of record NC_077230.1, read on the forward strand.
AAGAAAAAAATTCATAGGCCCCAGGTTAAGAATCTTCTCCAGTGTTAGAATGATGATACCATTCAACAATGTGTTTTCTACTTTTATTGAACCTCTTCCATATATAATACCTGTCTTCCCTCTCCCCACCCCCATCCCCCATCAATGTTAATTGAAATTTGGACATTTTAAACTGGATTTCATGTCAGTATCTTGAAATCTTTGAACTTGAGCTGTTATCACATCGCAAAAAGCTGACTCTTCTTCCTGACTTTCTATGTAGTCAAAACATCGGTAATTCCTACTTTTCTTCAGAATGAAGCTCAGGCGCTTCAGCCTGACATACTTTCTTCTTTTTCTCCTATTTTGAGTTTTAAACTTAGATTCGCTAGTCTCTAGGCAGATATATATTTTAGCCAGATGTACTATGTCCGTGAGCATGGACTTTATATTCTTATCTCTTGAATTCAAATTCTATCTTACAGATACCTATCTTAACCAACTGTTGACTTTCCCATCTGCCATTCTCTTCTGAATCTCTTCCCTTCACTTGGTAGAAGTGATTCAGCAGTAATTTCTTTCCCAAGACTTTATAATGCTTCCAAAAATTTACTCTTTTCCTTTAAACAGGATCCTTTTTTTACATCAATCACCAATAGTGTCTTAGTTTTGACAAATGTTAGGAGGTTCTCTGTCACATCATGGATCTACAGCACAGACTTTTCATTAAAGATTGCCTCAGTAATCCTCTGCAGAGTCATCAACCATTCCCTCCTCTCTTCTTCCCCTCACCATTACTTGAAAGACTTTTCTTTGTGTGATACCTATGGCTTCTTATCATCATTCTTAGAGCATAAGAAGTTCTTTTTTTCTTAAAGGGCCCAGTTCTACCTTCATTACTTATTGCGTAGCTCCATATGTATAGAGGTCCACCTTGCCTTACCTCTTGGTCACCTTCTATTCTTCAACTTCTTGACACAAGATAGGATTCTTTTCTGACTTTTCATATTTTTCCTTTTTTCACATACTTGTGCATGAATATCTGTTACTTTTCAGAAACATAAAGTAGTAGTACATACTTCTTGCAGTTTAATTTAGAATTTTCCTTTTTATCCAGTCTTGTTGAAAAAAATCTATAGTGCTTTGCATTCTCGTGTGTATTTCTTGTGGGACTGAGGGCCACTTGGTCAAATTTTCCTGCCTTTTCTTCTCAGTCTAGCTTGCTTAGTTAGCTCCTTTAATCAGTAATTTGTACATTCTTGCCAAAGATTTATTACCAAAAAAAAGATTCTTATAACTTTTGTACCTGAGAAAATCTAAAGTGGAAATTCATCAACTAGATACTTTTTAATGCCCTTTAACACTTTTTTTTAAGCCCTTACCTTCTGTCTTAGAATCTGTTGTGTATTGATTGCAAAGCAGAAGAGTGGTAAGGACTATGTAATGGGGGTTAAGTTACTTGGCCAGGGTCACACAGGTAGGAAGAATCTGAGGCCAGTTTTGAACCTGAGCTTTCCCATCTCTAGGCCTGGCTCTCAATCTATTGAGCCACCTAGTTGCCTCCCATCCCCTACCCCCTTTTTGCTGATCATCACCTCCTGTCTTGAAACTTCCCTACTGTAGCATCTTGTTAAGACTGTTATTGTCAGAAGATGGAGTCACATGCACCAATTGTGTACCTTCTCTTCATTATTCCAAAATTTATTGCATGCCTACCATGTTCAGAGCTGTACAAGGTCATAGGACCATAGTTTTAGTTCTGGAAAGAATTATAATAAAAACCACCAAGTTCAATTCCTTCATTTTATAAACAAGGAAACTGGGGTACAGAGAAGTTAAGTGACTCAGGGTTATACAACTAATAAGTGTCTGAGGTGCAATTGAACCCAGATCTTTTGGACTTTTAAGTGTAGTACTCTAGCTATTACAGGATACAGAAAGAGCAAAAGGTATGATAACCCACCTCAATCGTTCTTAACCTGGGATCTATGGTTACATTTTAGCAAATTCATGAACTTAGATGAAAAAAAAATGCTACATCTTTGTTTTCACCAGCAACACACGTTCTGAAAAAGCCCCTTGGGCTTCATGAGACAAATGGGTCCATGATACAAAAAACGATTAAAAATCATCTGTGAACTTGTGGGTATGACCTCACCAGAGCTGAGAGAGCAGCTTGATCTTTGCCCACTGGTTGTTGCCAGTTCTGTTGTAAATTGTATAATGCAGTTGAAATGGTTGATTCAGTATGGTTTTGTTACTTTTGTATCCTAGAGGTAGAGCTGGAAAGGATTTTAGGATCACCAAGTCCAACTGCCTCATTTACTAATAAAGAAACAGAATCTTTTTCAGCTTAGATTTTGAGCCACTGTTTTCTTGGAAATAATAAGCTTTATTTCTTAACAAAACATTTTAAAACTTAGGCTGACTTTTCTTAAGTCTAAATCTATAAGATTTTATGCTTAGTTTTGACATTTGATTCTACAAGAATCTTTAAAAATACTCTCTCTGAAGTAGTGTACAGTTAATCAGGCTCTGGCTTGCCTTATGTATTTGCAAAGGAAAACATTTGGAAAAAGAAAACTTAAATTGTGATACTGCTATTCTGAATACCATTTAGTTCGTTAACTATAGATCTTTTTAGCTTATCAGCTTCTATTTAAAAATATGTATTGCCATGAATAGTAATGGACAGTGCTGAAATATTATCATTTGAACAAATTCATATTCGCCAGGTGCTTCATGCAAACAGCAATTAAGGTTTTTGTTGGGGTGTTATTTTCTAGTTGCCTTTAAAACATCTGTAGATGAGCTGTGGATTAGAATTTGATTTTTAAAATACATAAAATTTCATTGTTGATGATATGAAATCATTTCTGTTTCAAAAATCTTTTCAGATGGAGATCTTATAACAATTTTCGATAGTTCTGATCTTTCATTTGCAATTCAGTGTAGCAGGATATTAAAACTGACACTGTTTGGTAAGTGTTTGAAATTTTTTTTTTTGATGAATTAACTGCATCAGTATATTTTTATTTGTGTTCTTTCTCCTCTTCCTCCTCTCTCCATGCCTCTTTTTATAGAATCTTGGGTAAAAATTTTACAAAAACTTCAGAAACTAGAACTTTACTAGAATCTTTACTTTAGAAACTACTTTATTAAGTACTCAATTAATTTGCTTTGAAAATATACTTCAACTCAAAGCTTCTGATTTTGTATATTTTAGAAAGTCTCTAAAATACATTCCTTAAAGTAGAATATATTTAGAAATCTAACTTATACACATATACATATATATAAGAAATTTAAATTAACAAGGTATGAGGTTAATTTAACATTTTGTCTTTTGAAGAAATGCTATAATTTAAAAATAACTTTGATACCTCATTTATCCGGGAGTACTGAAGACTGAGCTTTTTTTCTTTGAGTTTTTTTTTCTAGATAGTGAAGCTTTTTCCTTTAACCATCAAATTTAAAAATGTGTGTGTGGGGGTGGGTGGGTGGTATGTATATGAGTTTTGTTATCTTGGATGAGACACTTAATATCTCTTGGCCTCACTTTCCACTCAAGTGAAAGGGCAGATTTTCAAGATCTACCCTTTCCTAAAAATATATGAAAGTCTGTAAAGTATATGCTGCCCTGCCTTCTTAAGTGGAGTAAACTGAACATAATTTAGCCCTGACTTCATAATTAAAGGTTATCATAAAATTACTAATTTGCATTTATATAATAACAGTAGCACTCTAGTTACGTTACTTTTCTCAAAACTTAACTGTGAAATAAGTCATTCTTATTTGTACAGATGAAGAAGCTAGGTCCCGCTTTGTGAAGTGCACTGGTTACTTGACTAGTATAAGTAGTGTAACAATTAAAATAGTTGAGGTCATAAACTGTAGTAGATAAACTGTAATGATTAAAATAGTGGAAGATATAAATTGTAGTAGATAAAGAGTGGATGAGTAAATTGTGACCGCAAAGATATGTTTTCAAGACAGTGTCTTCTTTTAAATCAAATATAAGGTGGTCGCCAGGGAAAAATTCCCAATTATGAAATATACCCAAGTCAAATGGGTTTTATAGAGATTTTCATTAATACAAATGAGGAATTAAAGAAAGTGAGAAAGAGTAAGAAAGGAATAAGTATGAAGGCCCTTAAGCCAACATGGCCTAGACCTGAGTCTTAAGAGAGAGATCAGTCAGTCCTTAAATCACTCACCACAAGATCTGTCCAAGCAAGAATATAGACACCAGTTCAGCCAGCCATCCTTCTCCAGGGAGAGATTCCTCTGACTGTCACCAGCTCAATCCTGAATCTGAATGTCCTAGAATGTCTATCTGAGCTCCTATTTAAAGGGAATTTTCTCCTATGTCTCCTCCCCTAAGTTCTCACATCTACCAATCACTGTAGACGTTTTTCAAAGGACAGAACATTCTTAGTTTACACCTAAGAAGACTAATCCTTTGAGTAATTCACACCTGAGTAGGCTAGAATCTCTGAGTAAGTTCTCACCTCTTTGCTCCTTGTAAGTTCACAAGTTGCCTGACCTTTATAGGTACTTAGCACCCCTTTGTATTATATCCAAAAATAGGCACAGCTTAAGAACTTTTTTGTCTTACTATAAGTATGGATTTAAGTACTTTTCATTGTTCAGCAAAGAGTTTACAACTTTATCTTCCCCTAGGGCATGCTTAAGTATGGTGAAGTAGAGTTCTCACATTCCTGATCAAGTACCTTCACTGCCCAAATGTGGAATGGTCCCAATGGGGAATGGTCTTAACCCAACCTAATGAAGTAGGGTCTGGGAATTTCTTCAAGGTTTACAATCCTAACCTTATGACGTAGGGTCTGAGAAATTTTAAGGTTCACAGTAGTAGAATGAGGACTCAAATCCTTAGCTTTGGTGTACTTCTGTACTGTTACTGCCTTTTCATTATGAAAATGAATTATAATGTGCTTTAAAATCTTGATATTCTCAGAAGCTATAGGGATATGGGCAGGGATGTTTGCTCCTATACTAGTTGACCTCAGACCTTAATGCCTTTTTATTTCTTTTGTTTGTTTTTTATAATTTTCTTGTTTGTTCATTTGTAGTCACTTTGTTTTTGTGTTTCTATCAACCCTTTTTCTTATTTTCTATGATCTGGGAAAATATTACCAAGCTTGTTATACAAGAACATTTAAGCATTGAGTAGGGACTTGAGGGATTCTTCAGTGAGTAAAACCTGTGAACTCTTATTTTTGCTTTTCACAAACCTTTTTGCTTATTTCCCAATTTTTGATTGTCTCCCTGATTGTTGAGGTTGCCAGATGAGTGAGGTCTTACTGTATATTTTGAATACAAACATTTAAGGTAGTTATTAAAAAAAACTTTCTGGAATTGGTGCTGTTATACATGTAACATTTTATTTATGAAAAAAACTAGTGAATGCCTCCATTCTATTTACACAATATATCATAGTTTTGCCAAGCAATCCAGATAAATAAAACAATCCAGATCAAGATGCAAATATCTTAAGCTTTCTTTGTAAGTTAATAGTTATTGGGTTAACTTCTATGTTTGTATGCATACATATGTGTGCATTTGTGTATATATGTATAATAGTCCTCCATTACTATTTATTTGGATTTCATTTATATAGCATGACAACATATGGTTCGGGTTTTTTATATTGCCAAGAATTCTGGTTTAATTCCTTTAAATCCTTTCCAGTCCCAGCATAGAGTATATTAAAGGGGTGGAGGTGTCAATTTGGTTTGGTTGTTAGAATGCACAGAGTAAAGGAGACATTAGGAAGGCTGTGGAGCTTGACTGCCCCCAATCTAGTTTTAAAACAATTTAAATTTTGGGAGATTTTTAGGAATCCATTGAAGGTTTTTTAGCCAGAGCTAACATTAATTCCATTTTAATGCATGAAGTTTTTTCTTTTTTTATTTATTCACTCATTCATCTATCCATCCATTTATTTTTAATATTCATTTAGAAATTTTTTTAAATTCCAAATTCTCAACTTTCTTCCACTCCTTCACTCATTCATAAGACAATTATATGAGCCGTATGTGTAAAGTCATGCAAACGTTTCTATATTAGCCATGTTGCCAAAACAACAAACCAACAAAAAGCATGAAATATATTGATCAGCTAAGTCTTCCATGTTTTATTATCATTACAATATTGCTATTACAGTGTTTTCCTGGTTTGCTCACTTCATTTCATACTAGTTCATACAAGTCTTTCTAGGTTTTTCTGAACCATCCTGCTCATTATAGCACAATGATATTTCATCAGAATCATATACCATATGTAACTTGTTCAGCCATTCTCTAGTTGATGGCATCCTCTCAACTTCAAATTCTTTGCTATTTTACTACAAGTATTTTTGTACATAATTGGTCCTTCTCCCTTTTCATTAACAATTATTTTCAGATAAAACTACCAGAATAATACTAAGTAATGAATTATACTTGTACTCTTATTGCATTGATTTTGTTTGTACAGAAACTTTTAAATTTATTATTGTTATTATTTTAAATCCTTACCTTCCATCTTAGAATCAATACTATGTATTATTTCCAAGGCAAAAGAGCAGTAAGGGCTAGGCAGTGAGAGTTAAGTGACTTGCCTAGGATCACACAGCTAGGATATGTCCAAGGTCAGATTTGAACCCAGGATCTCCCATCTCTGGGCCTGGTTCTCAATCTGCTGAGCCATCCAGCTGCCCCAGCTCTTAATTTTTACAGTGTTTATTTCTAAAATGATCCTTTTCTTGTGAGGGCTGGCCTGTATGACCAGATTATAGGCTTGACAACTAGAAAGGACCTGAAAGAAAATATAGTGCTATTCCCTCATTTAAATATGAGGAAACTTATGTTTTAAAAGCTCTTCAGGGATTTGCTCAGGATCTTACAGGTAATAAATAACAGAGCTAGGATATAAATCTGTCTTCTGATATAAAATCCAGGCTTTTTTCCTCCCCTCCCTTTTCTTCCCCTTTCTTATTTTATTCTCAAGCACTCTGCATGGCTTCATACCCATATTGGTAGGATAAATAGTTGTTTTTTACTGTATGTTAAGTATTTTAAGTATTGTGCAACCTGGAATCTAGAAGACCAGCTCCCAGTGAGCCATGATTTAGCCACCTGGCTGTAAAGTGCTTATGGGACAATGAGAATGGTTGGACAAAGTATATAATTGTTAGTCCCAGGATATGGCTATTTATTCACAAAGAAAAACAGCACATTTTGTTTAAACCAAAATGGTATAATACCTGAAACAACTTAAGTAAATTAACCCAAAACTCATTTAACTTTAACAAGGTAGTGTCAACATCATCTGTTGCATTAACCTGAGTTTTGCTGTCCTGTACAGTTTATATAACAGCTTGTATATTTTTTTCACTTTGTCTCATATTTTGACTTTGCTCATTTCTTTTTATTTGCTATTCTTTAGGGCTTGGGGATGCTCTATTGGATTTATCTATCACATTTTTTATGTAACTGTCAAGTTACCAGTCCTTGCTCAGTTTTTTTTTATAGCTTTCTGCTATTACAGATAATGCTCAGATAGGTAATTGTTTTCCTGTCAGTGTCTTCTTTAGCGTGAGAACCAAATAATAGGATTACTTGGTCAAAAGGTATGAATAATTTTTGTAGCTATTATTGTATAATTCTGTATTGCTTTTCAAAATGGTCAGGCCAATTCACGGCTTTTTTTGCAATTAGTCTATCTGTTTTCCACTCCCCTCCATGCAATTCTTTTCTCTCCACACTTGTGAAATTCTCCAATAGTCGAAGAAACCAGAAACAGAAATTTTCTGGGAGAGATTGATGGGGGGTAGATTTGACCAGGAAGATAAACTGTTTCTGGAATGAGAGGAACCTTAAGATTCATTTATGATAGTCTAGCTTCCAGAGGGAGGACTAGATGTTAACATGAAGCAGCAGAAGAGAGAAACTTACCAAGCTGTGCCAAAAAGCAGCACCAACTGTTATATATAAGTGGTTAATGAATTTCTTTCAAGCAGATGAGCCAGGAAGGAGACTGATGAGTCAAAAGTAGATTCAGGTTCAGATAATAATAGTAATTAGTATTTTATAATTCCTACTCCATTCCAAACTCTGCTAAGCACTTTACAAATATTTTCTCATTTGATATTTAGAATAACCCTGGAAAATAGGTGCTATTATCCTCATTTTACAGTTGAGGAAACTGAGGCATACAGGTTATATGACTGGTCCAGAGTCATATGGCTAAGAAATGTGAACTCAATTTTTTCTGACTTCACATCCCGTGCTCTGTCTACTGTGCTCCCTATAAGTCTGCAGTAATTCTATGTAGAACCACTCCCCCAAGTTTGTTACAGTAACATTATTTTATATATATTGTGTTTACATCATTTTTTTCATTGGTTGAATTTTAGTCTAAACATTTTGATTAGTGGTTTCTGTCAGTTTCATTTGTGATTGTTATTCATTTCAGCCCTGTCTGACTCTTTCTGACTCCATTTGGGGTTTTCGTGGCAAAGATCCTAGAGTGGTTTGCCATTTCCTTCTCCAGCTAGTTTAAGGATTAGGAAACTGAGGCAAACACAAGGGTAAGCAACTTGCCCAGGGCCACACAGCTAGGAAGTATCTGAGGTTGTATTTGAATTCAGGTCCTCCTGAAACCAGGACTAGCAAGAATGTTAATGTGATTGTGTTCTCAAATAGTTTGTCAATTAATTTTTCCAAAGAATCATAAAATTGTAATATTAAAATTAGGAAAAGAACACAGATCATTTTGTCCAACCCTTACATTATAGTTAAGGAAACAGGACTGGAAAGGATAAGTAAGGATTGTAAGGATAAGTAAAGGATAGTAAAGATTGGTAAGAAAATGACTGAACTGGGATTGAAATCTAGAGTCTCATTTTAAATTCAGCATTTCCCCTTACTATATTGTGTTCCCTCTTTCACATTTCATATTTTGAGTACTGAGAGGCTTTTAAATAGTCTTAAAACTGATTTTTAGCAACCTGTTTTCTTTCTTCTCTACTTTCTTTGTAAATGAAAGGGCACACGGGAATGAAAATTTTTATTTGTATTTCTTTGTTTTTGTTTCTTTGGCATTAATTTAAAAGGCTCATTAATAAGTTGTACTCATAATTCAGGATGTGCTATAAAGAAATTTGACATCTTTTAGACATAACAAACATCATTTTCTTATAATCATTGCTGTATTGAAAAAAATTTTGGAACTCTCTCAAAATTGTCTCTAGAGTTTATTGCATTCTCTTGGTGTCCTTCATGGTGAAAATTTTTATCAGATGACTAAGATGATTGCTCAGCAGGATCAATACTGTTTTGGGGAAAGTTAAGTCAATAAGCATTTATCCCTACTATGGGCCAAGCAATGTGTTAGGCACAGAAAAGGAAAAGCAAATGAAATGTGCTTTATTTTTCTTATTTATCTTATATATTAGTTTTGAAGGCAATTCCAAAAGAAGTTCAAAAATATTTTTCGCTCAAGTTCATTGGTATGGATATATCAACCTCCCAAGATTACTATTTTGAAATAAGACAACATTCATGTTGCTAAGGGCCCTCATCATATATTGCCTGGACTATTACAATATCTTCTGGTTGCTGACTTACATTTGTAGAGGGAGTTTCTTCATCTAGGAATTCTTCTTAATAATGAAATCACAGGTCTAGTCCCCATAGTCCTCATGACATAAATACTATGAATGATTTATTTTGAAATACTTGATTTAGTTTTTAAATTATGATACTAATATTCCTTGAGTTTGGATAAAATACTCCTTATTAATTTTCAGTAAATTAATGTTTCCCATCTAGTTAATGGGCAGCCAAGGCCTCTTGAATCAAGTCAGGTGAAATATCTCCGTAGAGAACTGATAGAACTTCGAAACAAAGTGAATCGTCTTTTGGACTGTTTAGAGCCACCTGTTGAACCTGGACCTTCTACGAGTCTCCCTGATAATGGTAGGTTGCAAATATTTCTCTGACTTTGAGATTATCTATTTCTTATATCAAGAAGACCCTGCCCTTCTCAGCTGCTTTAAAAAAAGAAAAAATTCAGACCTATTTATCTGTAAGGGAATTCCTTGTATGGAAAGCCCCTCCAAAGACAAATAAATAATATGTTGGGGGGGGGTGTTAAAAATAGTTTATAACTTCTTGGCTTGCTCTTCACCCCTTGCTAATTTCTTCCCTCTCACCTCAATGCCCCAGATATTCTCTGCCTACATTTTGGGTTTTTCTTTCCTTGAAAGTTGTTTCATTCTGTCTCCTTGTTGGTTCTTTCACTCTGCTGTTTGTTTTGTGGCAATATTTTAATCTTGATCAGAGAGGATTCTCGTGGTGACTTGGAGCTGCTCTGGTTTACTCTGCCATCTTGGCTTTGCCCCCATAAGTTTATATAATATAATAATTTATAACTTTAGAGAGTTGCCTAGGTCATTTAAACATGAAATTCCCTGCTTATAGTCTCTCAGCTTATATGTGCCAGGCTCCTGTCTCCATTAAAGTAAACTGTTTTATGTACATTTCCCTCCCTGAGAACTTAATGATAGGACCACACATAATGGATACTCTGCAACTACTTAGTAATTGACTATAGTAATTAGTCAGTTACAGAAACACTTCCACCTCCAATTCTTTATCAAAATATCCTGGTGCCTCACAATAATTTATATAATTAGTGTATCATTTTTACTGCTCGTTTTTCTTTTTATAATAATTTTATATAATTTTACCAAAGTGGTACTAATAGACCATAGGTTGCCTAAGGATTCAATTTTTTAAAAACTGATATCTTAATAAATAAAAAGTTATTTCTCAAATGAGGAAATAAAACTTCTTAGACATTCTAAGAATAGACTAAAATTCATCAGACATTTATTTCCCCAAATTGTACATATAGGTAAAATAAAAGCAAGACCATATTTTGGAAAATATTTTGTCTTTTGTTCTCAGGAAAGCTACCTCTCTGCCTCATCATATTTTTTATTGCATTTTCCTTTATAATTTTCTGCTTATGCACCTGGTCCTTATCATCTCATCATATCTTTGTTTTTGACTCTTCATTAGTGTCCTCTCTTGCTCTGTCCATTGAATATTTGGGTATTTTGTTAAAATATGACATTTCAGTTGTCACAAAATGATTTTTGGGTGTTGCTGGAGGGGAAGACCTATTTAGTTATTGGACTACTTTGATATATCTATGTTTAAGCTTTGGATTCATAAGGGGGGAAAAAGGCCTAAGTTTGAGTTCTGCCTGTGGGACTTAACAGCTATGTAACCTTAGAAACTTAGAAAGTCGCTGCACCTTTCTGAGTCCTAGTTTCCTTTTAAATTGGAATAACAGTTTTTTATTGCCTTCCTCTATTATGAACAAAAAATGAAATGGCGTACATAAAACTCTTTAAAAAAATGTAAATCATTATTTATTATAGGAATTTACCAAGAGTTTTTTATTGCTAGCTGTTAGAGCTTGTTCTACTATTAATTACTATTAATTTTGGGTAGTTCAAAATTATTGCTAGTGTGAATTGAATATAGCACCAGCCAGTTCTCATTGATTCTGACTATGTCACTGTTTTACTCTGACTTGTGTATATGTGTGTGTATACATATGTGTACACATGCTTGCATAAGTATCAATTTTTGCATCTAGAAATACAATTTGTCATATCTCTTTTCATGAGTTGTTAGAATAAATATCTACTAAGGATTAATCTTTTTAGAAAAAAGTAGAATGCAAATGTTAATTTTTTGATGTTTTATTATTTTTTGTTGTAGAATAGAACATAGGAGAATGATTTTGTTAAATATATAGTATCTTTGATATGTTTTAATTACCTAGTATGGGATAAAATGGGACTTAAATTGGACTCTTAATTTAGATTTCAAAAATTTTATGAAGCTTTGGGAACAGTATGATATAGTGGGAAGAACAGTAGAGTCATGTGATTCTAGTCTTTGACTTTGGAGAAGTTGTTACCACTTCTGTGGGACATGATGTCCTCTCTAAAATAAAAGATTTGGTCTACAAACAGTCTTTGCCACCATAAAAATTCCATTATCTAAAATATGTATGTGATTGAAAAAAAAATTTAAGATAATTGAGTAATCTGTATTTCCATTCACCTAGGTTGCATATATTATACCTATATTATTATTTCTGTTTAGAATGAAAATAATTTTGATCTTTCTCATCCTACCTGTAGATACTGTGGATAGTAGGGAAGAAAAACCAGCCGCTTCTGATTCTTCAGGCAAACAGTCTACCCAAGTGATGGCAGCAAGTATGTCTGCTTTTGATCCATTAAAAAATCAAGATGAAATTAACAAAAACGTCATGTCAGCATTTGGTCTGACAGATGATCAGGTTTCAGGTAAGAATGCATGTTTAATTAAAGGTAAAATTTTAAAACTGTTTGATGTCTCAGCCATCTTCATTAACCTGTCTGTAGAATTTGACTACCGTTTCCTCTGAGGCACTCATCTCTGGGTTTTTATGACATTGCTTTCTCTTGCATTTCCTCTAAATTGTGGGAGTGCTCCATATCAGTCTTTTTTGTTGGATCATTATCCAGGTACTCTTTAACACTGTCCTGAAATCTTATTTTCTTCTTTTTTCCTCTATATAGCTACACTCAGATAAGTTTAATTGTCCATATCCATCATCCTGCATATGATTCTTGGAGCTGTATATCTCACCTTATATATCTGACCTCCTGTCTCACCTCAGCAGCTGCATGTCACACTGGGTGTCCCATAAGCATGATAAAGTCAACACGTCCAAAAAAGAACACATCTTTCCTCCCAAATTTATACCTCTTCGTAACTTGCTCTTTTTTTTTTGAGGATACTACCTTTTATTCCTGGCCATCCAAGTCTATAACCTCAGTGTCATCTTTTGAGTCTTCATTCTACCTAATCATATTCATATTCAAGCAGTTGTCAGATCTTATTGTTCCTAATGCTACAACATCTCTCCCATATGTCCCTTTTTGTCTACATCTAAAGTTATTCAGGGCTCATCACTTGTCTGTTAGACTATTGTAGTTGCCTACTATTATTAGTCTTTCTGTCTCAAGTCTCTCCCTTCTTCAACATGTCATCCACACAGCTGCCAGAGTTTTTCAAGAAGTCGAGATCTTACTTTATTGTTCCATTACTTAGTAAACCTCTATTCACCCTAGAATTAACTCCTCTGCTCATTATTTAAAGCCCTTTACAATCTGTTTCCAGTTCACCACTACAGATTATCCCCCATGCCTGGAATCTATTCCCTATTTACCTTTCTCTTAGACTTATTATCTTCTTTCAGAGGTTACTTACATGCTACCTCCTACATGGGGTGGAATTCTGATACCATCAGGTACTAGTGCTTCCAGTTCTCCCAATTCTCTTCTCCCCCCCCCCCCATTACCTTTTATTAACTTCATATATATTTTATATCTACTTTATGTGTTGTTTTTGCCAATAGAAGGTAAGTGCATTGAATTCAGGGATTATTTCATGATTGTCTTTGTTTCCTCATTACCTGTGCCAACTTCAGTACCTGTCAGATGGTAGGTGCTTAATAAATATTTATTGAGTAAAACCTGAAATCTATTTAAAGAGCTTTCTTTAGAATTATAGCAAAAGAAAAATTAAGTTGGGTTCTGCTTTTGGAGGTTCATCTATATTTTTAAATCAAATTTCTTGGTTGAAAAATATTCTTAGTTTCATTCCTTTCTGACTAACTTCATACAGTTCTTTCTTGAATAATCCCATTTCATGTTTCTCACGCAGAATAAACAAAAAGGACAATTAGTGTTTAAATTTTTTTCGATAATAGGTCAGAAAATAGTTTTACAAATTACATATATTTTCTTAGCTAAAACTAGTAAAGAGGCCCTGTTTTTGTTCATAGAAGATAACATTTCACGAGATATATTTGATGAACAACTGAAGCATAAATTGACAAAATGTACACTGAATACTTAATGTGCTACAATGATGCCAAGTAGAATATGTAGTTTTTCATGAATGCTCTTGGACTTGAATTGTTAGGACTATGAATTTAGATTTCTTGCTGTAGGCAAAAGAGTCATTATCTTGATTCAAACTTAATTTGAGGGAAGTTACTTTCATAGCTTTGTATATGTTGGATTGAAATAAGGAGAAAATTGCATAGGAAAAGCACGTGGGAAATTTTTGTACTAATTTAGGGATATTGTGATGAGGGCCTAAGCTAGGGATTAACTATGGAAAGGGAAAGGAAAATGTGAACCTGAGAGGTAGTGCAAAAAGAGAATTCATAAAACTAATATATTTAGCACTTGGTGGAGGAGAAAGAAGACAAGTTGATTTTACGTTTGTATACCTATCTGTAAAAATAATAAATGGCAAGTTAAAAAATAAAATATAGATGGGAAACGTGCCACTACAGGTTCCAACTATTCAGATACTTTTGATAGATCTATTCTAAATCCACTCAAATAAACTCCTTGGTTCAGCAAGGAACCGCTTCTGTGATTCACTGGCTACATTAATCCTCCCTGATCTGACTAACCCAAATTTATACTATCTAAATAAAAATACCACTATTAGCCTTATAATTCTTAACTTCAAATTATAAAATAGTAAAGGCTAGCTGATTGAGACTCAACAAGAATCAAGTTAGCACTATGAGCCTTAACAGTCTCAGAGTCCAACCCAAAGTCCAAGTTTTTATTTTGGTCTTATCAAATATAAACTAATCTATAAAAACCACAATAGTCAATTGTTTTTCCCAACTTGGAAAAGGAAAACACTAAGCTCTTTCAGATCTTTCCCTCAGACAGAGGCAAAGATGTGTTACCTTCTCCAGCCTTGAGAGTCTCTCAGAGAGTGTGTCTCTGCCAAATGCCAGGGTAATTGACATAAAAAAATGATTATAACTGTCACATCTGAAATTAACACTCTCTGCTCTGCTTCAAACCAGTTCGTTCTCAAGCCAGCCACTTTACTTTTTATCCCTAAACTAATAAAACAATACTTATGTTCTAATATCATCCTTATATACCTCAGAAAAGATCTGTAAAAATTATTAAAAAATTTTTACCATCAGGGTTAGTGGAATCACCTTACTTGGACTCTAGCATCACAGTCCTGGATATGCTTACAGGAGGTGTAGAAATCACACTAAAGAGAATAAGGAAAAGCAGCTGTATAAAATAAAGTATGTAGAAGAGAACCATGTTGGAGCCAATGCAATTGTGAGGGCACATCGAGGGGTTAATTTACAAAAGTATCTGAAGGAAGAAGATAATCTAAGGTATGAAAAAAATATTGGATCTTAATGATACTGAAAAAAACCACTGCAAATATATAAAAATATAAAAAAAAAACTTGATGCATCCTTAACTGTCTATGTAAAAAATCTTTTGAAACTTATTCATGCACAAATTGAGGACATCCTCTTTGAAGATTTTAGTAGGAATCAGGCAGGTTTTTCCAAATACTATTCAACACTGGATTGCATCTTTACCATTTTACAGTATATTGAAAGGTTGAGTATATGAGAACCCAAAGTGCTTATTAATAGTTTGTTGATAATGCAGAAGCATTTTACTTAATAGAGCAGTGTTCCACTATCAGACATCTTTCCAAACAAGATAATTTTCATTGATACATCACAGTTATTCAAGATTCTTGGAAAATATGACAAGTGAAATAATCCTATTTAATGGTCCTTTGAGCATAAGCATCAATTAAACTCCATCAGAGGTGTTTGTGTATAAAAATCCAACAGAATCCAAATTAAAGAGGAATTCCCTGGGCATGGGGAGATTCTCTAGCTTCTATTTGTAGATAGTATTATGCTGATTGAATAACCTTATAGAAGAGATCAGTAAACACTGAAGTGTTGGGCCTAACCATCCACACAAGAAAGGCCAAGTGGATGAAGAAAGATAGATAATCTACTTTGTTATTTTGATTTGTGACCCTGCATTTGACTAGACAACTTATAGAGCTTGTTTTTTAGTATATGTACCTGGACAGACAGTACAAATAGACAAAAAGTTAAGCCCAGTGTTAAAAGGAGTTATAGTGTCTAGAAAATTTCAAACTGTTCCTAATGATCCCATATTTCCCATGGAAATAAAGATGGCTTTAAAAAAACTCTTTACAGAATTGCTGTATGGCCATTAAACATACTCTCTAAGAGATTTAAAAATGAATATTACATAAGGGCCAGTAAGGAGACACGTGGCTACAGTGTGTAACCAGGGAGGGAGTTTGAAGGAAGAACAGGAGTAAAATATGTTGTCAGGAAAAGATAGGATAGGAAGAGAAACATATGTTGAACCTATGGTGATGGTGAGGTATGATAAATGAACAATTCATATTCCAAATTAAGGATAGTCTCTAGGAAGTGATAGTAGACTTATAGGAAGATGTGGACAAGAATGGCACAAGATGGATGGGCAGACATGGATGATATTGTTGAAAGTAACATTCGAATCATTGTGGTCAGATATCCATTTATATAAGCTTACCTGGTGAAGAACTACTGAAGAACTAGAATAGGCTTTGGGGGGACATAGAAAAGGGAGAAAAGAAGGATGATTAATTGTTTTCAACATATTAAATACTCGGCTTTGGAACATTCAAATAGGTCCTGTGGACACCTGCTGCTGCTACTTCTGCTTCTTCAATAGCCTTTGATTCAGGAGCTAACTTGATTTTTGTCATAGTCTAAATTTCTTTTGCTCAGAATAAGTACTTGTTTTATAAAGGTAAATGTGGAAGTAATACCAATAATGACACACTGAGGTAGCTGCTGCTTCTGATTGGGGAATTTAGGAACATAGTACTTCTTGCTAGATGGGGGGGGGGGGGGGGGCAAGATTCATATACAGTCTGTAAGTACTTGCAAAAGAGCAAGTAAAGAAAAAAATTCAAGATTTGAAGGAAGAAATGTTTGATATTTAGCAGACCTATGGTATTAGTGTGGGTATTTCATCCCGTGATGCAAAGTACAGCTCCTCAAAGCCTTCTATGTATGGCATTTTTAATATTTTGAGGATACAAATGTGGCACTTCTGAAATATAGTTCCTTTTTTCTGTATCTAACTTTCTTTGAAGGAAGTATTAAGCACTTGTTAATGCATAGTTCCATGCTGGGTTCTAATTATGTTTTTCATCATTCTTCAGGGCCACCCAGTGCTCCTGCAGAAGAACGTTCTGGAACACCAGATAGCATTGCTTCCTCCTCATCTGCAGCTCATCCACCAGGTGTTCAGCCACAGCAGCCACCATATACAGGAGCGCAAACACAGGCAGGTCAGATTGAAGGTAAAAAACATAAGGGTTAAATTATGAGATTAAGCATAGTTTTAAAATAGGAAATTACTAGAATTACATTTCTAGTATATTCAGAGCACTACTTACTAACTAATATGAGTAGAGCTTTATTCTTATTTCCCAAGTGTTAGTTTTTTGTTTTATTTTTAAGATTCCACAGCAAAACACCAGGTGGTGCTCCAGCTATATATATTTAAAAAGTCAAGTTAGTAATATATTTTTATTATGTAAAGAGGGGTAAAGGTAATGGGAAACCATCTAGTTTGTTTTCTTTTTTTGATGGCATAGAATCATTGTGACTTTTGAAATAATAACATCTTTCTGGGCAATTATTTTATTGTCAGATTGAATATGAGAGTGTGGTTTGGGTAAAACTTTAGACGCTTTTGGTGAGGAGTAGGGAAGAAATTTATTAGCTTGCCTTAGATTTTATTCCTTCTTTTACCCAAGTATAACTTCCAGATTAGTGGCATAAATTACAGTAAAGGGAGATATTGATTCAAAAAGAAAGTAGAATATAACTTTATGTAGCCAAAATGTGTCCTTCCATAAACAATCATTTAACAGAATTCCCATTTAAAGAATTTTGCATTGTTGAACAAAGTTTTTTAAATGCCCTTCATTTTTACCTAAGATAAATACAATAAATTAAACTAAACTATTAATAGTAATATAATTATTCTGTGCCAAGAATTTGAGATTTCTAATTGATGAGGGTTAAGTCTTTAGCATGGCAATTAAGAACGTTATACCTTTATTAACTGAAAGTGACCTTGTTAAAATATGTTATTGATTAGTGCTGTAGATCCATATCTCTTTTTTGAAACAATAAATTTTCATTTAGGGAACATCCATTGTTACCTAAACCTGGTAACACATAGGTTTGTTATCCAAAGCTAATAGTTTGCTACTTCAAAAAACTACCTGTCATAAGATCTCCTTTTATAATAAAAGTTGCTTTTTTTTTTTAAACCCTTACCTTCTTTCTTGGAATCAATAATGTGATACTGTGTATTGGTTCCAAGGCAGAAGAGTGGTATGGGCTAGGCAATGGAGGTCAAGTGACTTGCCAGGATCACACAGCTGGGAAGTATCTGAGGCCAGATTTGAACCTAGGACCTACTGTCTCTAGTACTGGCTCTCAATCTACTGAAGTACCTAGTTGCCCCCAAAAGCTGCTATTTTTTTTAAAACCTCTTGAAATAAATTTTAATCATTATTTTATTATTGTATGACTTCTATAAGTTCTTGAAATAATTTTATAATAATTTTATGAGATAAAATTATTTTAGCAGTTTTTTCAAATAAGTATCAAGGCTGCTGAGTTGCTAAATATTGATGCTTACTGGCAGCCTTTAACCAAGACATACAAAATGCCTGAATAAAAGTCATAAAGGAAATAGAATTGTTTACATATTCTGGTTGACCAAATGCTCTGTTGCCTTCTATTTTTTCGCTATTTCCCTTTACTCTTCTAACATTGAACCCTTCCTTGTAACAAACATTTTGAGCAAAGTCAACTGATAATATATACTGTTTTGTTCTTCCTGTAATCTCTGCTTCTCTGAAATGAGAGATGGAATGTCATATGGCTAAGTCCAGTTTAGGTGGAACATTAAGGAAAATGATGTATATAAGGCTGGAAAGGTAGTTCAGGGCCTGGTTATGAAGAACTTTAAAAGCCCAAAAGGGGATTTGTATCCTATACTAGAGGCAATAGGGAACAATTAAAAGAGTTTCAGTAATTGAGCATGACATGGTCAGAGCTGTGTTTTAGGAGAAAAACTTGAGCAACTGTTTGGAGGATAAATTGAATTGGAAATTCATAGTTCATATGGACCATAGTTCAACAAGACAGGTCATGAGGGCTCAAAACCAGGGTGGTGATTGAATGAATAGAGAGAAGGTAATGAATACAAGACATATTAGTGGAACTAGAAATGAGATTTCACCAAAATGGATATAAATTATAAAGGAGCTAGAAATTAGAAATGGGATGGGATAAGGAAGAGTGAGGCATTGAGGATAATGCCTTGGCTGAGAATGTGAGTAGTTCAAAGAGTTGTGGTATCCTCAACAGAAATAGGGAAATTTGGTAAGGGGTAGATTTGGGGAAGATCATGAATTCTATTTTGAATATATTGATTTTGAAATATCTAGTAAGCAGTTGAAGATGCCCAGCTGAAGTTGAGGGAAAGAGCTGAATATATCAATTTGGGAGATGTCTGTTTAGAGATGATAAAGTAAACCCATGAAAGCTAATAAGGTCACTAAGAGACAGAATTTAGAGAGATAAAAATTAGAGCCATGTGAGTACATCCACAGTTAAAGGACATAATGTTAATGATGAATTAGCAAAAGAGACTGAGGAATGGTCAGACGGGTAGGGAGAGCAAACCAATAGAAAGCAGTTCAATGAATACCTAGAAAGAAGAGAGAGTATCAAATCAGGTTTTCTGACTTTTACATTTATCACTTTGGTGTATATTCACTTGGCAAATTTTAGGATAAAAATTTTGTGTTGGTGAAATGTTCTCCAATATTGAATGTCTGCTATATACTTCATTTACCCGTTGGAGTGACATTCTACGGGATCAGAGACAAAAACACTTTCTGGACTCAGTTGGCAAGGTGTTCTTCCTTTCCTTTTTCATATTTGGGCAAATGGGAATTAAGCATTTAATAGATGGGGGTATCTACTAAGCACTGTATATAAAAATAAAAAGAAAGCCCTTGCTCTCCAAAGGAAGCTGAAAAGGAATAGATAGGAATGGGCAAGTAACTGGCACAGGCACGTGATGGGAAAGTCCAAAGAAATCCTAAAGTAGTTTATTTCAGCTGGTGAAAAATGGGGAGAAGATTGTTGTGCTGGACCCTCTCCTTAAATGGAACTTTGGGGTTTTGTGACTGCCCTTCAATTAGAGAGGGTAGAGGGGTACTGCTGAAGTGTGAATACCAAAGCTGGTTCAGTCTTGCAGAATGATGAGATTTCCCATTGAAGTAGAAAGGATATTGCATTTGGATTGAGCTCTAATCTAGGTTCTACCTTATTAGCTTGAGAGTTTAGGCAATATACTTAAATCTGAGACTCAGTTTTCCTCTTTTGTAAAATACTACCTCTAGGGTCTTGTCAGGATCAAAGGAGATTATACTTTTATCTCCTTTTAGGAATATAAGCTATTGATGTTGGGATATATTTGTTGGATTTAAAATTTTTCTCTTATTTTAATCTACAGGTCAGATGTATCAACAGTACCCACAACAGGCCGGCTATGGTACTCAGCAGCCACAGGCTCAGCCTCCACAGCAATATGGTATGCAGTATTCAGGTAAGCAGCTGACAGAAGGGATTTAAGTTTATGGTTTTTCTGGTATCTAATTTTTAACTACTTGAATTTTATGCATGTAATAGTACTTGGTTATTCTGGTGGAAAACAACATTAATATTTTTTCACATTTTTACTATTTTAAGTAATTGTATTTTAACCCTTCATTTCATTAGGACTTCAGCATGAGTATCAAACACATGCATTTAGCAATTTAAAAACAACAAAACAGAGTTTAATTTCATGGAATTCACTAAATACATACCTTCTACTAAAATAAGCTTAATTTGCAGGAAACAAGAACATGTCACTAAGTAAATGATATTTAAGTGAAACTCTTCCCTCCTATTCTAACTATTTTAACTTTTTTTGGCTCCCCAGGCCTTTAATTGATGTGTAACACTTAAACTCTAGGTGACTTAATGCTTTTTGTTTAAAGGAAAAATCCATTTTAGCTCTTCACCCTCAAATACATTTATTCTTTCAATATCATGAGGGTTAGGGGCTCAGCACCCCCCAGATCTGTAAAATCTGCATCAAAATTTTTTGCCCTCCCTTTGTACCAGAGAAGTCTGAATTTTTCTTTTTTTTTTTTTATGGGGTGTTTACAATACCTTATTGTAAGTCTTGGGTTAAGTATGCATTTCTGAGTTTTCTAAACTTTTTCTTTGTCATCTGCTGGCTTTTTCATGTTCTCTGGCATCCTCAAAAACTCCCCTAAAATTCCCATTTGATTTGTTGTGCAGATCAGCAATACAGCAAAAAAGAAAAGTTGTGATGTGGAAGAGAAATTTTGATTTCCATAACTTTTTCTAATTTGAATCCTCTTGATTGTTTAAAATGAAACCAATGTGTGTTGGTTTTTTTTTTTTTTAATAACCAAATATTTTGAAAGAATAATCTCAATGAATGATTTAAATCAGTTTCCATAAATTGCAAGTTAGGTTTTTAACAAATTTTCTGAAACAATAGAAATTTGAATGGAAGCTATTCTTACAAGTTGGATTGAAATGGGCTCATTTAATAGGTATTTTGAGTCGACATGAAGAATATAAATTGTAGGGTTTTTTACACATTTATGAGCCTGTGCATATTGCATATTTTATTTGTATTTTAATATTTCTCTTGGGAATTATTTATACTTAATAAATGTTTGTTTTATTATTCAAGGGCTTGCTTTCTATCAGGTTGAGTTTGGAACATGGCTTTTTGGAAAGAGTATTGGATTTAAAATTTTTGAGTTCAGATCCAGGGTTCTGCCTTTTATTGGCTATGTGACTGGGAAATTCTGAACATTTCTAGCCTCAGTTTTCTCACTTGTAAAATAACCAGTTTTGAACTAGATGATCTCAAGGATCCCTTTTAGGTTTAAGGCAGTAGTGACAATGAGGGACATAGGTACATTCTGCCTTTTTCATTATATAGGGCTTTGTCACAAGTATTGTGGCTGTTGAATGCAAAATAATTTTATGAATACATATTAAATCCTGCTAGCTATATAAGGAACTATCTGGTTTTTGTTCTGAAATTTAGTCTCAGAAATTTGATGAAATAAATGTGACATCAACTGGAGTTTCTTGGTTGTATAGAGATTTTTATTGTTATAATATTGGTTGTAATCCAGGTTAGCTGTAGAATTGCCATTCCTTCAGGGCACAGAATAAATTAAAAAAGAAAACCACTTTAAACTCATGTTGTAATATTATAAAAAACAAACTAAAGAAGTTTTTTTATTCAAAATAATGCAAATTCTAATTAAATAATTCAAGTGATAGTAATGGTAAAGAACATCTATTTGAACTCTTTATTTTTACTGATAAGGCAGCTGGGTTCTGATGAGATTTCATGACTTACCCAAGGTTACACAGTTTCTTGATATCAGTCAGAGCTGGGACTAACTACAGCCCAGGTCTGACATTTTCCTATTCCTCGGCTTTTTCTACTATGCCATTCTATTAAGAAGCTGCAGAAGCTCCATTTCCCATAATCTCTCTCAATAGTGTATAATTGAAAGTTTGTTACCCTAAAAAAGAACTACATTTCCTGGGAGCCCACTGATTCCTGTAGATAGGATATTAGGCAAGGACGGGGAAGGTTCCGTCCTCTTTCTTGCCCTGCCAGCAAGTGTTGTGGTGGTGGTGAGTGGGGATTTTGAAATGGCTAATCAGCCATGGGCATGTGGTCTTTATTTTGTATCCCTTTTATTCCTTTATTTCTAATGATCATTTAATAAATCTCTAAAATATAATATTTTTATTATTGAGATTAATTTTAATTTTTATAATTGCTTCTTTGAAAGGGGAAAATTTGTACTGGTACATGACTGTAGCATGTCATTGAGGTGAAATGGAATTGTCAATCAAATGTTTATTAATTTTTCGGACTTTCTTGCCCTTTAGGCAAATAGTTAATGATAGGTTGTCTAAATAAATGCTTTTATATGTCAATACTGTGTATTGGCTCCAAGGCAGAAGAGTGGTAAGGGCTAGGCAATGGGGGTCAAGTGACTTGCCCAGGGTCACACAGCTAGGAAGTGGCTGAGGCCAGATTTGAACCTGGGACCTCCCATCTCTAGGCCTGGTTCTCAATCCACTGAGCTATCTAGCTGCCCCCTTATATGTCATTTTTTAAAAATTTCAACTCTAAAAATTTTGAATAAAGTAGCAAGAAACAAGAAATTTACTCCATTCTTTTTGCTCAAAACTTTTTATCTATCTAGAGTGGCTATTTTTGTCATTCTAGTTAATATACTGGTCCCACTATCTCTTTTCCCCTTTCAGATACTCAGACCTGAATTTTAAAAAGTAGATTATAAAAGTCAAATAAAAGTCTTCCATATTAGTTGAAGGAATCACATAATTCAAAGATTTTTATTTTATTAATTAGTATTCAGTAAGATGGTCACTAAATATCTTTTCCCCTTCCTAAATAAAGTGTTTGAACTTTAAATTTTATTTTATATAAAACCTTAAATTTGTTTAAAAAAAAAAAGGAAAAATAATTAAAGAAAGAGTATCTCTATATTCCCAGTTTTCTTTGGTTTCCTTTTCTTTAACAAATTAAAAGGTATTGTGATAGCCAACTTGGAGAGCATAAATTGTGGAAATATGAAACTGATGCATTATGACTTGACCGTTTTTGACACACAGTGATGTGTCTTCTTTACTCATGGCCATTTTCAGGTTTGTTTATGGACTATTATCAAAAAGTTTCTTTCATGAGTAAATTTTGAACCCAAGTTCAAGGTGAGTTCAGAATATACTCAAATGAATTCTTCAATCCTTAATTTTTTATTTAGGGGTGTTCGTATTTTAATAATTTTCTTATGTATCTGGTATTTAATGCTGACAGGATTCCAGTCAATGGAGAGGTTTCATTGCAAGTAGCTGCAGGTGTGTTTCATAGTAGAGATAAAAGCTTTCAGTTGAAACAACTTTTAAAAAAACCCATTCTATCCTATCGGAACAATTACAAATACATATGTTGATGGGGGTGGGTAGCATTTTCATGTATTTAAGTGTGCATGTGTGCTATAATCTGAAACAAAATATCAGATGTTAAATCTAAAAGGAGCTGATTTTTCAGGAATCTTGAAAATAATCACTAACATTTTGCAAGAATTAAGCAAAGTATAACTTCTTATGATTTATAGGGAAGAATAAACAGTGCTCATTGCCTTCATAGAATACATCAACAGCATTGTGATATTTTTCTTAATTTTGCATATATTATTTTTTGCAAACATTCTGCAGGTTTACATTTAAGAAGATCCACTATGAAATGTGATTTTGTGTGAAATTGCTTTTATGTAGGACTACCATATTATGAAATTTCAATTAATGTCCCTCTTTTGTCACCCTCTAAAATACCAGTCAAATGAAAGAATACTGTGGCTTTAGCTTACAAAATAAAATTGTACTTAAAAATTAGTTTACTATTTCTGCAAATGCATTTGCTGCATATAGCATTAGATAATTATTTGGTTTTTGAAATAATGCAAGATAGAATTTGCTACTCTGCTTGCTTTGTTACAAATGCCTGCGATGTTATTGTCCAAGTTTGTTTAATCATCTTCAGACAGTTTTTGTGTCTAAAATGACTTTTTTGACTTTTCTGTTTTTTAATCAGATCCTGTAAAACCATTTTTTACACACACACACACACACACACACACACACACACACACACACACACATGCACGCACGCATGCACACACACTTGGTGTCTTGTTGATTATTTTATTTTCCCACCAGGCTACAGTCAGCAGGCTGGACCCCAACCACCTCAACAGTTCCAGGGATATGCTCAACAACCAACTTCCCAGCCCCCAGCTCCTGGCTTTTCTGGACAGCCTCAACAACTGCCTACTCAACCTCCTCAGCAGTACCAGGCGAGCAATTACCCTGCACAGAATTACACTACTCAAGCTTCTCAGCCTACTAATTATACCCCTGCCTCCCAACCTGGAATGGCTCAAAGTCAACCAGGTGCCTATCAGCCAAGACCGGGCTACACTCCACCTCCTGGAAGTACTATGACCCCTCCTCCAAGTGGGCCTAACCCTTATGCACGTAATCGCCCTCCTTTCACTCAGGGCTATACTCAGCCTGGACCTGGTTATCGATAGGGGAAATCAGCTGCTTCTTGATTATGTTACAGATAAATGCAGCTATTAGCTATTTTCCATCCCAACAGACTTCAATACTACTTTTAATTTGTATTAAAGTTCAGAAAGAAAGAAAAAAAAGGCAGAGCATTCTTTATGGTATCACTGTTGCTGTTAATTGAAAGTATAATTTGCTGGAATAAAAGACCAAAACAAATCTTCATTTTCCCCTGCTTTAAATTGTATCAGCTTCCTAGGGTTTTTTTTTTGTTTGTTTGTTTGTTTTTTGAAACACTACCCTAAGTGTGTGTAAAGTGATTGAATTCTAGCTTGCCTTGTCCAGAGGATATTAAAATGCTAGACTGGTTGAGATTTAGCCATATTCTCTGGCTTGTTTTTATTATTAACATGATGTACTAAAATTAGATCCCTTTGAGATAAAAACTAGGTATTATGTAAAAAATGGTAACATTGACATTGAATGACTAATAAAATGATTGAATCCAATACTTGTCTTTGTTCTTAATCCAGGCAATGGGGTAATACTTATAATGGTCGTATGTTCACTATACTCGATGTTATTGTAGTGAAGTCCTAAAGAGTTTGTTGTGAAGGCAGCAGAGTGTAGTGAGATAGGACCCTTGTTGGGCTGGCTCCTACTCTCCTTCATTTCCCCTGAGTGAGGCAGATGAGTGCTACCCAGGTAAAAAGGGATCCCCTGTTGTGGGAGGGACATGGGGAGTTGAAGGAAGGTTTCCCCTGTCAGATGGACCAGGGAGTATCCCAAAATTTCTTGGCAAGAGGAAGTTGAGGAGACAAGCTTCCCCTGAGTCCTTGACTCAGCAGGCGAGGGGTCTTGGTTGCAGATTTACTGTCCCAACAAGTTATCTTCCCTAAGTTTCAAGAAGAAATTCAAGAATAAACCACTTAAAAGAAATCTGACTGCTGTGTTAATGAACTATGATTATAGGGCAGGTAGGGGAGTTGGAAAGAGGGAGTCGGAGTCCCTAATTTGTCCCCCTAAACAGTCTGTCACTCAAATAGCTGTCCAGCCAGCTTGAGTTTCTCTGTCCCATCCCACATTCTTCCAAACTATTTACAATATAATAGGGCTGAGGTATCAGATGTATAATATGACTTGGCAGAAGTATCTTCTGGACAACGTGCGGACAAATCTTTTATGGTTTGCTGTCACTCAACTCTTCTTGCAAAATTCCATCTTTTCCTCTTGCAACCTGTCCTTACATACTTTTAAAGGGAGGGTTAGAAAGATTAACTTTTATGCATTTTCTACATGTATTTTGTCTCAGAGCTCTTGATAAGGAAAAAATAAGGTGCTCTGTGTAATGGATGGGAGGAAATGGAGCCACCCACTACGTTTATCTGCTTTTCCTCTATTACATCTGTAAATTATTTTTAAAATATCCTGACAATATTTCCTTTGTAAAACTGGTACGTTTTATTTTATGCATTAAAAAGCATTCTGAGAAGAGATCCAGAAGTTGTCAGAAAATTATGCCAAAGTGATCCAAGACAAAAAAAAAAGGTTGAATTCTTGCCTCAAGTTATTGAAGGGATTTCATCATTCAGAGCCAGGGGAAAAACAGACATAAAAATGCAAATTTAAGACTTCAGAGAGATAAACTAGTCTGAGATAATACTAGTTGTTAATTTAAAAAATGATACTGAACATTTACCATGGGGTTTGAAGTATGCAATTCCATGTTAACTTTCAAGGATAGAAGAAAACATGCAAAGGGTAAAAATTATTCAGTGACGCAAAGGACTCAGAAATGAAACGTTTTCTTAAAAAAACTACATCTCTTTATTGCAGAGTTCATTAATGTTTGAAAAATACAAAATGTATATGGCATTAGAGGGGGGAAATTGAGGCATTTTTGGAAATAGCAAGTTTAGAAGACCTTAAGCACAGTGAATTACCCCCTCTTTCCCTAGGAACAATATTCAACCAGATTTTCTTTATAGTTTGAGTTAAGAAACAGAAGTACAACAAATATCCCCCTTTATTAATAGATGTCTTATACAAAATATATATAGCAAATATCCTATACATTATTATAGACCTTGTTCATTTACTCTTTTGTGCTCAAACATCAGAACCAGTGCTTACAACTTGGCTAGGGACATGACCATGTTAGATTAAATGAAGACACACGATTATTTGAAGGGACAGTGGAAAATCCTAATGTTTGATTAAAAAAAAATACATCCAGACACTATAGCATAGGCTGATGGTTAGAGAATAAATCTCTTAAGTAAACAAAACTGAATTATACTGAGCATAGGTGATGTAGAATTGCCAAAATGAAACTAATGTAAGGCCCAGGGCTTGACAAATATCTCCACCAAGCATTTGATTGTGTGTTTAGACTAGGGCCTAAAGCTCTTTTAGAAAAGCTTATTCAGCTGTTTCTAGTCTGAGCAATACGTAAATATTGGGAAAATTGCCTTTTCAGCTCTATTGAACAAGAGTTTGATCCAATAAGTTAAAGTTAATTATAAAGGGAGGGAGACCAGAGGTTTGTAGAATTACCTAAACAGTTCAGGTAATAAAAGTGAATATTTAAAATTAATGCATATTATATTTTAAGCTTCCCATAAAAGTGCCTCAAAACATTTATTACAACACTGTGATAAATAACATACAAACTGTTTCTTTTAAAATACCAAGAGCAGGGAGCCAGCTTCCCAAATTCTCTTTAATGCCTATATCTTACTTTATTTAAATGACTTTGTAAAACCTGATAAATATAGTAAGCAGTCTATTAATAAACAGTTAATATTGCCATTCCATTTTAAATTTCTATACATAGTAAACAGAAGGTTTATGTGGCACAAATACTATAACATTTCCAACTTTTTTTTTCTTGATGAAAAAGAAGGCATCTCTCATCGCTACTGCAGCATCTACCATTTTCCTGGTATCGTAGTTCCACATTCATACCATTGGACGTAATTGATCTGAGTGGGACCACCTATTTCTCCAAATTGGACTGGTTCTTGGCGAACTGCTCTAAAGTAGCCTAATAAATCAAATAGATAAATTTAGTACACTTTTGTTTCATTACACACTTTCTTACTCTTTCTATGGTGGAATATTTCATAGACCTGAATCAAACTGTAGCACTTAAGTTAGCTGAAAAGTTTTATTTGAAAATGCCCTGTGTGTATTTTAAAATTTAACCATGTTAGCATAGTATGAAGGATTGGCCTTTGTAAAGATAGTTACTGCACTCGCACACATGAGCATGGTTTTTATTAACATGTTCCTATTGGGAATATTGCAAAGGAGTGTCTTATTGTCCTACAAAAATTAATTTGCCTTATGCAAAGAATTTTCTTAATAAATTATGCTCAATAAAATTGTTTATGTAGCATTTGACACTTAGAATGAATTTAAAATGCTTTTTCATTAAATCTCTTCTCCCTTTGATGATGCCTTAGTGTACTACTCCCATATGGTTGCTAACATAAGTTAGTGAATCACTTCAATAAAGTTGGTCATGCAAACACACTTCATTCCCACACAGATTTGCTTTTGAAAAATTAAGTATGTATATATATATATATATATATATATATATATATATATATATATATTTATTTTTTTTTTTTTAGAATTTAAGGGCACCCTAGGGGAGATTCCTATTTAAAGAAACTGGGAAAATCTGAGAATGTGAATACTCCTATATCTGATTCAAGTGGGTGGAGTATTTGCATCTTTTAAGGGCAATTTCGCTTGTTCTCTGGACTGAGCCAAGATTTCAGTTGCTAAATCACAGAAGGCGGCGTGGGAACATGATTGAAGGAGTCAATAAAGGGAAGGGAAGTAAAACTACCTTCCTTTTGCGGTGTTATATACATAATGAATGTTTTGTTCAATTGTATTTTGCCAAAGAAGCTTATTTATCCCTATAAGCACAGGAAATAATTTCATTAGCTCTGACTGCCTTTATGCTATTTCATAGACTATATATTTCATAGAACTGGATGGGATATTGGAAGGCATGTAATTAGTATAGCTTAGTCATTTTACAGATAAGCAATGACAGAGCCAGACTTAAAACTCCTATTTACCCAGTTCAGTGTGTTTCTTATGTTTTATTTCCATAGCGTGATGATATACTTTGGGTATATGACGTACACGTGCTTTGTATTTCTTTCAGTTTTTATTCAGATTTCTTTTTACTCCCTATAACAAAACTTTGGAGGGCTATTTAGGCCATTTTAGCAGAATTGAGATTCAGTAAAATACCTTCTTTGATGGGCAGTTGATCAGAACTGAGTTGCTGTCCAGTCCGACCATCTAAAAAGGAATCCACAAACTGGCAGTGATCTTCTCCATGACCTCTTTGATCTCCAATGTTGTAAAATTTTCCTATTTAAATATTCAAAAAAAGAAAAGGTCATTGAAAAATATTTAAACCAAAAAAAAAAAAACATGTTGGACATATTGCTTATGTAGGAATCAATTGAATTATTAAAATCGAGTATTTCACATACACACAGTGTAACAAAAGCCCAAAACTTAGGTGACAGGGAAGGGCCCTCCATGATGCAATGATGATGATTAGGGCTTTAAAATAACTCGTTTATATAGTGCTTTTATAATACTCTGCACAACAGATGGAATAAGTAGTATTAAAACTTTTGTAGATTAAGGAAACTGAGTCATAGGTTTAAGGGACTTGTCCAGTATCACAAGAGCTAATGCTATCCAAGGCCATTTACTCAAATTCAGGAATCTTGACTCAACGACCAGGACTCTGACTGTGTCCTGTCCCCATTTCTTTTCTTCAGCTTCCCCCCACCCTGAGTTGCCAAGTTATTTTCTATGCCTTTGATGACAATGTTTTGGAAATTTAAATCCAACTACAATAAGTTTTATTATCCGACTTGTTGGGAGAATAGTGGATGTTACTTAGATAGGCTAGCTAACGAGTACTGTGGGGACAATTATTTAACTTTTATAATTAAGTTTATAGACGCACTATTAAAAAAGATTCTGGATCACTTCCCTAGTTGTTGCCCTTTGTTTCAGAGAGGTTATGTCTTGAGTTGTGCAAGAATTGAATTTAAACGAAGAGGAGTTGCACAAAGCTGTCAGCCCCACTCTCTTCCAGAGCCATCTAGGTCCGAAAGTCAAGATGACTGGCTGTGGCCCTCGATGCAGTGAATGACTGGCATCTTTACTGTCAAAACTAAGCAGATACCAAAGGTGGATGAGCATCCCTGAAAAGGTCTTGGCAAGCTCTTACACCAGATGTGACAGCCTCCCTGAACACCTCTCCACTCTCGTAGAGGACACAGAGATTTGGCCAAGAATGGGCTGGGAGATGAGAAACCAGCAAAAAACCTGGACTTTTAATTTATTTGTTTATTTCTCTTGAACGACTTTAGCTTCTACTTTTAATCTATGGAATGTTAATACCATTCCAAAAAAATTTCAAGCCACTAATGTGATATGAATACATGGATATTAATTTATCAGTCATGTTGAACATCCTAAAGAACCTCTTCTTACAAAGTGTAAAACTCCAGTTATATTTCAATAGCTTCCATCCACGAAATTAAAGATTTGAATCAGGATAGTAGCCCTTTCCAGTTGAGTAAATAACAAATATTTCAGAAATACATATATATTATCTTTTTCAAGATAAAATTATAATAAATAGGGCAAAGAGGCTCCCTAGCCCACATTGGTGGTTTTTAATCCAAATAATTAAAAAAATTATTTTAATTTTTAGTTTTCTTTTTTGCTATACATTTATCTTCGTGATACCTGTGGCAAAAATTTTAACATGAAAACCACTACTTCTCAGACTACCTTTCTGCCTTTTGAATAGTTCTTTTGTGTGTAGTTCCAGAAGGCTTAAGAACCAAGCCCTTAATCTTAGTACCAAAACGTGCTTCAGTGACATTTTCATTAAAGGTGCTCTATTTTCATCTGCATAACTTCAGAGTTAATGGCACTCCATAACAGAAAAGCCCAAGTTAAGTCATTTATAGCCAAGCATTGTATGAAGAGGAAAATGTGTCTGATCAGGAAAGAGCAAGCTCAGTGAGATGCGCTTTGTTGTCCTTACCTGTAAGTGAATCACTCAGGTAAATCTTGTATCGCAAAGAATTGCATAACTGCACACCTACAAACTTCTTGTACCAAGTTCTCTTGACATACTGCTTGCCTTTGCATTCTGAATAAGAGTCTGAATTAAAGGGTATTTCAGTCCAGATGGCATCTCTTCCCGCTACATAAAAGAAATATGGAGGCTGGATTTATTTCCTTATCCACAACTTTGTATCCTTGGATGGGGCAAGATCAAGGGCAGAGTGTCCTAATTTCAAGAGTTGCCTAAGAACTTACAGCCACATTGACAAGTTTTCATATCAGCTTGTTGGCTCCTACCTGGCTTTTTCCAGCAAGCCAAAAGAGTTGAAAAGATTAAAAAACAAAATACCTGAGTTCTATTCAATAATGAGGTGAAGATATCATGGAAAGAACACTTATATTGCTTAATTTCTTAGAACATTTGAAATACTCAATATGCAAGTTTTCTGCAATGCTAGATACAGAGGGTAACATTTTGGTGCTAATATAGATTTCTTTGCCTGATTATATAGCACATAATAGCTTCAACATAGCTTGCAACTAAATCTTAGTAAGCGAGAAATTGCTTATTCTCTGGTGATTTAGTGATTTGGATGAGGAAACACAAGCTGGTCAGGCATATTGATGGAAACTTATTTCAAAATAGCCAGGTTGCTCCTGGAGCATCGCAGATGTGAAATTTGTTATCCGTTTTAGGTAAACATTTAGACTGGCAGGAATTCTCAAGAACCCTTTAAGTGGAAGATCCAAAGACATGGCTAAAGTTATGGTCCCATGCCTTCTTTAGTCCAGGCAGTTTAAATAAAAGTCCTGATGTATGCTTGTTCAGTGCAATATGCTTACCTGAAATTGGCTCACTCACTCTTGGATCCGCTGGGGAAAAATTGCAAACTATGAGTTAGTCAGTTTAAGATAAATAATACTCCATGTTATAATCCAGCATCACAGTAAAGAAGATGAATTCCACAGTTGTTACAGAGCATTTTTTTTTTATGAAATGGCATGTTCTAACTAAACAGCAAATAAGATTTGCTTTTGAAAAGTTTCCTGAAGTGCTAAAATTCATTTCTACCGTCTCACAGCTGTTTCCCTATGGCATGTACAACAGCTATTCAGGACCAGCTGTCATGGCCACTGTGACATCTGCCAAATTTTTAGGATTGATCCCCAGATCCAGTTTCTATCTCGGCCCAGAAAGCACATACAACCAGTCACTAGCATGGCAGGTGTTGAGGCGGTTATTCAATGACTAGATCACTAATAAATATGGGTTGAATTATTAAATGCCCTCGGCTCACAGATCTATGTCACGTGATATCGAGACCAAGTGGTCATTTGAAAAGTTGTCAGGAAACTTACTAATTAACGAGACCTCCCCCTCCCCCTCCCTCTCCCTCTCTTCCTTCTCCGTCTCCCTCTCCTTCTAGATGTCTATATTGGTTAAACTTCTATTCTATTTGGGTAGGGACTCTTCCTTCCTTAGTATCACTTGGTCTGACCCAAAAGGATTATTCTGAGGAAGAAGAGAAGCACAAAAGCTCACTTGACTTTATGCATTTGCTTCTCTCCAATGAGCCAGAGCCCAATTCCTGGCCACCCCCGGCTTCCCTTGGATGGTCTTTGCATTAGACAAAGCGCTAAGGTGCTTCTTTGGACTAAATCCCCAGGAGTCATTGATGAGGTTACCTGATTCAGTATTGAATGCCACAGTTTTGCTAGGTGGGCCTTCACCAAGAGGGTTTTTGGGCGTCACCTGGAATTCATAACTGAGTGAAAAGAAAAGAAAAAGGGCTCATATTTTCACCTTGATAATATTTGCTTACAATGTCCTCATCTTAAAATCATGGACTTGCTCAACATTATTATTATTATTGTTTTAAACCCTTACTTTCCATCTGTAAGACAGAAAGGCAAGGGCCAGGCAGTTAGGGTTAAGTGACTTGCCCCATTGTCACACAGCTAGGAAGTGTCAGAGGCCAGTTTTGAACCCTGGACCTCCTAACTCCTGACCTGGTGCTCTATCCACTGTGCCAAAGGATATTGAAACCAGAATCATGGAACCTTAGTGCAAGCAGGAATCTTAGAAATCCATCTGGTGTGTTCATTTTACTGATGAGGAAACTGAGGCCTAGAAAAATCTCAAGGTTATACCCCAAGTGCCTGGCAGAGCTAGGACTCGAAGCTGAAGTTCAATGCTCTTTCATTACAATGCTGGTTTTCTAGAAGTTCTCTGAAAACAAAGAGCATGTTATGGATTTTAAACAATGCTGGGATCTGCTATTTTAGTGTTCTATTTGAAACAGCTCTTTGCTTGGTACATAGTGTAGAGTAAATGGAGTTGACTGACCAACTCCGGACAAAAATAAATCATAAATGTTGTCTGTGGGTTTTATTTTTGTTTTTGTTTTTGTTTTTGGTCTAGAATTGGGATTTCATCTGTGTAAGGAACTCTGAGTACAGAAAATCCCTTCACCGATAGAGATCATCAATTCTATACCTGTCTACTTATTGGTATTGTGGAAAGGAAACTAGACTAATAGTTGGTGGGGGAAGGGGCAACTGGGAGTGGCAGTTGGATCTTGAGACTAGCACTTCCTTCCTGCTGGGAGTGGCAGTTGGGTCTTGTGACTAGCACTTCCTTCCTGCTGGGAGTGGCAGTTGGGTCTTGTGACTAGCACTTCCTTCCTGCCGGGGGTTGGACTTCCATTCTGGGGTTGGAGGAGAGAGGAGCTTGTTCAGTCCAGTCTGGAGTGCTGTGTCCCTTCTGTTTTCCAATCCTCCATTTCCTTTCCCAATAATTATTACAGTATCCATGGGTAATGAGGTGGTGCATTGGATAGAGTGCCAGGTCTGGAGTCACGAAGACCCCCGATTGAATTAAAACCACAAAGAAACCTGATATCTCTCTCAGAACCTATCTAAGTAACCTTTGGCACGGGCATGAAAGGATTAAAGATTTGCTTAGCAGAGCTGGCAGCCCCAAGCACAACCTCCAACCCATTAGTGAGCCTGGAAAAAATAATCATCAAAGGCATATGGACTTTGATTCACGTGGCAATGGTACATTCTGGGCTGTGGCCGAGAGCTTGTGCCAGATTTGATCGCTGGAATCATCCCCGTGTTCCATCCATTTATTTGGCCCCTTTGCAATTTTGTTGATGCCTTTTAAAATGCTCCTGAACTGATTAGATGTCTCTCATTAACTACTGCAGAATGTTTGGCTACTTGATTAAGGAAATTGGTCTGAATTCTGTGTCTATTTGGCAATGCACCCAGGAGTACCCAGGCAGTCACAGGGGGTTAAAGGGAGCCTAGGCATTTCTTCCTGATTAGATTAGAAAACTAGAGAGGCAGAAAGTGCTGGTGGTAGCAATCTCAGGATCGTATGTTAAGAGATCAAAATCCAATGCTGTCATTGTATACTTAAGGAGTCTGGGGCTCAGAAATAGTAAGATTTATTCGAGATCTCCTGGCTAATAAGCTTGTTATTGAGTTCTTTCACTCATGTCCAAACTCTTCCTGACTCCATTTGAGGTTCTCTTAGCAAAGATATTAGAGTAGTTCTGCATTTCCTTTTCCACTCATTTTACAGATGAAGAAACTGAGGTCGACAGGGCTAAGTAATTTGCCTAGGGTGATGTGGCCAGTAAGAGACTGAATTTGAACTCTGATCTTCCTGACTTTATCACCTAACTGCCCCAGCTGGGAAAGTAGCATTTCTCTCTTCTGACCTTTCCATGCTATCTAATTTATTGCAGTACTTTCTTTCTCTCTGCCATTGCTCATTCATTATGTGATTTATAGCAAAGGACCTCATTCTCCCAGACAACAGCCAAAATGGTAAGAGGATTTTTCTCAACTGATTTTAAACAGTTCTAATTTCAATTAGGTCACAAGCACCTTGTGCCACGATGCTCCTAGGTGGTACAGTGGATGGAGTAGTTGGTTTGTTTGTTTGTTTTAGTTATATACTTAGTAACCACCAAAAAACATTAACTAAACAAATACATATAAAAGATTATGGACAAGACCACAAACCCCACATTGTTTACAATTTGTTTAAAAATTTTTTTTTCTTAAACCCTTACCTTCTGTCTTAGAATCAATATTAAATATTGGCTCCCTAATGCACTGAGCACATATACATTATGCAAGAATAAATAAAACATTTAGTCTATGTGCAAAGCACTATGGGATAAAAATAGGAAAATAGGACAATCCCTGCTCTCAAGGAGCTCTCAATCTAATGGAATTAAAATATAGATATGGAAGATTTTAGCTGCATGTTAGATGAAAAAAGCCCAGGATCCTCCGGGTGGCAGGGGCAAATCAGATGATAATACTTCTCCTATAATGACCTTTCTAGTAAATGTTTCAGATGTAGAAAAAAAAACCCAAAATAGAGTATGTGCACATATGCACACAATAAAGACCTGTGGAACTAGGAAAGTCACAGCCCCTCCTACCTTTTCGTCCTTCATGTGTGAAATGAATGGAAGAGCTGAACGCCAAGATGCCACGAGCTACCCTGCTCCTCTCTGGCTTGGAATACATTCCCCCTTTCCTTCTGACTCTTAGATCTCTCCATTCTACCTTCTCCTCCCAGGAGAGTCCTTTCCTTATTTCCCCAGCCTCCTGTGCCTTCCCACCTGCTTGTCCTTACTGTGCAGGCTTTCTCTCTCAATACAGGTGTGCCTTCCACCTCGTGAGGGCTTGTATCAGAGAAGTCTGAATTTTTTCTTTTCCTTTTATGGGGTATTTACAGAATCTTATTGTAAAACTTGGGTTAAGTAGGATGTCATCAGCTATAGAGTTTCTCGACTTTCTTTGGGTCACCTGCTGGCCTTTGTGGTTTGTCTGTGGCTCCCACAAAATTTCTTACGGCCACCCCAATCCATCAAGACCATGATGGGAAAAGATGGGATGTGGCAGGGATGACTTATATGTGTGTGTGTAGGTACTAGAAAAAATCCTTTAAATATATACACAAATAATGATATACGTGTAGGTGTGTATAACAAAATATCCTTTTCTCTGGAAAGAATATAAAGGACAGAGATGGTTCAAGTCCTCTCTGTTGTCCCCTTTCCTACTCTCAGATTGGCTTATATTGATCAAGACCTATTTCCATATTATTGATATTGCTAAAAGAGTTTTAGAAGCATTATAATTAGCTTAGCTTGTCAATGTGGATTTTAGATGACTCAGTTTACCTCTGCACTTTGAGAAACCCCAGTACGAAGCACACCTATTTTGTTTGAAAGTTAAGTACCTCTTTTGAAAGGTTTCTCTATTGGATGACAGTTTTCCTCTCAGGAAGCCCAGCTCCTGAGTTTGGCCTTGGCCTTTAATTGGTTACAGCTGACCATTCCCTCCTCCCATTGCTGCTGAATGTTAGGAGGTTTACACCCCTATTTGTGGTCAGTCTTTGTAGGCTTGTCCAGTATCCCTTTGAGGTTGGTACAGAGCCTTTGGCTTTGTGTGGTGTTTAGAGTCTGACTCTGTGTAGTGATCCCTATTATCCCTTTTTCCTAATTAAAGGGTGGGTTTTCTGACTACTTGGCAGTTCTGTATTTATGTCCAAGTTAACACTTAGTAAGTTAGATATATTTATTAGATAGTAATGGATTTCCAACAGGCAAGAAGTCCTTTGCAGTACAGAGGGGCTTCTGGACTTTATTTAGTATTGATTAGTTTAGGGATAAATAGATTTGACAACTCCCATCCCAACCTATTTATAAGTTCTGTATCCGGTCCCTGCTTCATCTCATAGCTTAAATAAATACAAAATCTATATGTGATCCTGAGGAAATGCCTTAACCCTGTTTGTCTCAGATTCTCCATCTGCAAAACGAGCTGGAGAAGGAAATGGCAAACCACTTGGGTATCTTTGCCAGCAGACCTCAAATGAGCTCTGGAGGTTTCACACACGGCTGAACAAGAACATTTTTACAAATGGAGAAACTGAGGCTCAGATAAAGGGACTCTGAAGGGTCACATGGATGGTAGCCAGCAGCAGAGTCACCTCAAAAGTGGATGGTTGTTGACAGGGGAGCAATTCCCTTGCCACAAGGGACAAGATAGGACCATGCCTGAAGGTGATGACTGTATTGAGTGCTACAAAGGCTGATTGATAGGACAGGGGGACTTCGTGTATTTCAAAACAAACAAACAAAGCAAAAAGTCAAAAGATTCCATGTTCAAGATCCTGGAAAATCACTTAACGAAAGTGTCCAGTTTGGCCAAATGACTGGATTTGTTCTGTTTAGGGGTAATGATGGTAGACCTGTGATAGGACCTGTGATTTCAGTGCACAGGAAAACCCCAGGTGACAATTTCAGATCTTTTCTTGAATTTATAGTCTTAGTGCATTACCTAGAGAAGAAGTATCGCAAGTAGAACATGTAATATAATGAGTGCACATTACAGAAGAGCCAAATCTCTCAGAAGAAAACAAGATAAGGGAAACTGAAGTGTTTTAGAATTTTAAAATATCTTTGGCCTGAGAGCTATGCCAGTAGGACCATATCTGAAAAGTTTCAAAGAAAAGTTTCAAATCTAACCATCTCTTGAGTCTCTTTTTCTCGTCCCCTCTCCTTCTGACCACCTTTCTTCTACTCTTTCAACAGCTCTTTCTGTTCTCCTTTAGAATCTTAACACTCCGTTACAATCAGAATTCCATAGAAAACCAACTTTTTTCCTATACTTGGAAGTTTTGGAGGGGCTGGGTATCAAAGAGGAAGAGATGAGATACGTGTTTCTTCTAAATGCACAATCCAGGTTTGGTTCAGAATTTTAGAGGGCAGCAAAATCTCTGATAATATACTTTGATGAATGAATTCCTCAACTCAGAATCTAACCCATCTCTTCTTCAGTCTCTTTTTCTCCTGCTCTCTCCTTCTGACTTTCAACAACTCTTTCTGTTCTCCTTTATCTGAACTGGTAAGAATAAAGAACTGAAATATATTCTTTGGTATTTTGTTCCACTTCCTGAAGAGAGTCCTTTGTTTCTTGTTCTTAAGTTTTGAAACGAGTGAGTAGAATATCTTTATATTTTATATTTTTCTTGAATACTTCTAAACTTAAATAGATAATCTTTTTACCTGTGTGCAACCTAAAATGGGTCTTTCTATCTCCCTTCCACATTCTAAGTTGCCCTCAAAAGGAAAAAATAATCTTTTCCAATCTTTCATGTAGGGCTTTCTCAATGCATGAGAGAGATTCAACAAAGTTGAGAGGAGGGCAGAAAAGATGGAATAAGCATTTACGTGGTGCCTAATATGTGTTAGGCATTATGCTAAGCACTTTTTATAAGTATTTTCTTATATGATCCTCATATCAACTCTGTAAAGTAGATACCATTATTATTCTCATTTTATAGGTGTAAAAATTGAGGCAGAGGTTATGTGACTTGCCCAAGGTGACACCACCAGTAAGTGTATGGCCAGACCGTGCTAATTCTGGGTCCTGCTCCCTAATACATTGTGCTACCAGCTACTATAATGATAGCTTGTTCTGGTTGTTCCATCATTTTCAGTTGTGTCCAGTTCTTTGTAATCCCATCTGAAGCAATTTTTTTTTTTTTGGAAAGGATACTAGAATGGTTTGCCATTTCTTTTTCCAGCTCATTTTACAGATGAGGAAACTGAGGCAGGTAGCTTAAGTGACTTGCCCAGGCTCATCCAGCTAGTAAGCCATATTTGAACTCAGGAAGATGAATCTTTTTGACTACAGTTCCAGATTCTCTCCTATCTTCTAACCACCCTCCCTGAGATGGCAAGCAATCTGATATAGATCACTCTTAAGGCAGCTAGGTAGTGGAACAAATGTAATAGGGGAAAATATAGTATTATTTTTTAAAGAATCATTCCAAAATATTGATAAAAATCTGTTTATGGTCCCAGGGACAGCTAGGGACTGGACTTGTGATTTCACTGATATAAGGAACTCCCTAGTAAGTTGGCACCTTCTCTACAACTTGGTTAGTTTTAAAGACTAAAACCAAGTGTCTTGTTTAGGGTTACAAAGCAAATATGTGTCAGAGATGGGACTGAACTAGGTCTTCCTGGCTTTGAAGTCAGCCCTCTACCCACTACTCTGCACCATCTCTTTCATTGATATGATTGTGATAAACATTTCTTGAGCACCTAGTAAGGGACAACATCAGGGATGCCTTCAGTTTCTTCCATGACAACAGTGTGTTTGGTGTTGGAGTCTGAAGGACACCCAGTTCACCCATCCAAGATCATATTGTTCTTTGCTCCTTCCTTGTTCCCCACCTGTCCTCTCCACTAGGATCCTGTTCTCCCCTTTAGAATTGCTCCACGTAAGAGGATTCCTAGCTATGGCTCTGCTGAGGGTTTAGTCACTGGGTTGTCACCGCAGAGCAGGAAAGGACCTATGGAAGGAGGGATAAAAGAAGGGAAAGGGAAACAGATGTGGAAACCCACGAGCTTGAATCTGTTCCCAGTTAGGTCCTTGGTGGGGTAACATAGGAACAGAATGTTATTCCGTAGTATGGCTGAACTAGAGGACTGTATATCTTCCTCTTTCCCTAAGTACTCACGAATTGGAACTATATAGAGATATGAAAGCAGAAGTTTTCTTTATGGTCTGATGAAATTTCATCCTGATGAAAAGTTACTAATAGTGAATAATGAATTTTTTACTTTATAAACTAAATACATAACTATATAATTTTATAACTTGATAAACTAAATTAACTTCTTTCCTTTTTTTAAATTAAAAAAAGTTAAACCAGGCAGGAATTAGCCTTTGACTCTTTGTACCTACAATGAAGGCAAATCTAAAATTCTTTGGGCATCTCCCCCCCCCCCACCCCAACCCCCCGGTCTGTGTAAAGCACAATAAAAGGAATATTGAAAAAGCTAATGAAGAATCTACTTAGGCCAGAACTTCACAAAGAAATGACGAAAAGCCCATAATGGTTATTCCACATGCTTGTCTCTTTTAGCCAAACTCACAATTCATAAGAAGTCTTTCTTTTACCTTGTACTCAACGCCAAAAGATAGTTAATCTACCAGTGTAAACAACAGCTTCCAGCTACCTCTGTTCAACCTCTAAAGGAGACACTATATGTTTTTTAAAAAAAATTGTCCTTCCAAATCCAACAAACCCACCGAGGACAATAAAAGTATTTGTGTAGATTAAGAGAATTTGATTTATCTTAATTACTGTACCGGGTACTTTTTCCAAAGGAAATTGCTATACCACATGGAATTCTGGCACACTGAGTGAATTCCTCATTTTTCCAGTCATGCAAAGAAGAGAAATATGGGATCACAAAGAGAGAATGGTGGACTTAAATGGCTTTCCAGTACATAGAGATTTTGAATGTCCAGACATCCTGGCAAGCCAGTTCATCAAGGAAATACAGGTCAATCAATTGCTGTGGCTAAAATTTGTGCTTATGGCACCTTTGTGCTTTGGATAAGATTTATTTGGTATGGATTGGCATGGTGCAGGCACAGTGGATAATCATAGGAACAGCACTACAACAGGGAAAGAGGACTGGAGTGTGATTCCAAAGACTTGTTTTTGCTCTGGTTCTAATCCTTTTTAATTTTTCCTGTAAGTTTCATAACTCTATCTGTTCACTTAGACTTAAAGTATATCAGAGCTGGAAGGGATCATGGACATCCTCTCTATAGTCCACAATTTCTTTTTTTTACTGATGAGGAAACTGAGACTGAGAGATGTTAAATGGCCAAGGTAATTTAGGCCAGATATCTGGAATCTCATTCTAATGCACTGTATAAGTCAATTAAATTTGGGCAGCTAGTTAGCAGAGTAGATGGAGCGCCAGGCTTGGAGTCAAGAAGACTCATTTTCCTGAATCCAAATCCAGCCTCAGACACTACCAGTTGTGTGACCCTGGGCAAGTCACTTAATCCTGTTGGCTTCAGTTTTCCTATCTATAAAATAAGCTGGAGAAGGAAATGGCACATCACTCCAGGATCTTTGCCAAGAAAACCCCAAATGGGGTCATAAAGAGTTGGGCATGACTGAAAAATGGCCAAACAACAAAAATATCCCATTCAATTAAATGAATCAAGTATAAACGAAGTACCTGAACTATGTGAGGTGTTATATTTGCCACTGGGAATACAGAAATGAAAAAAAAGACACAGTCTTTATCTTCAAGGAACTTGCAACCTAATAGTGGTTGCAAGAGTGGAAAAGTAAGATATGCACCAAGGATAAAGAACCGAAATGTGAAAAAAAGAAAAAAAAAGATAAGCTGGCATTTATTTTGGGGATCCAGGCTCTCCTACAACTGAACCTTATCCTCCTAAATGCACGGTTGCAGAACTAAGAGCTGATCACTACACATTCCAGGCATGGAATGGAGGAAGAACAGGTTTAAGGGCAAAGGAAAAGTTTAATATATTTTTTTTAAACCTTCACCTTCCATCTTGGAATCAATACCATGTATTGGTTCCAAGGCAGAAGAGTGGTAGGGGCTAGGCAATGGGGGTCAAGTGACTTGCCCAGGGTCACACAGCTAGGAACATGCTAAACTTGAGGTTCTGGGGAGTCATAGGAAGATTCCATGCAGACAGCTAGACACGTCAGATTGGCACTCCCCAAAAAAGATTATGACAAGGCATAGATTTGAAAGTCATCTACACAGATTCAATAACTGAAGATAAGGATGTGTGAGATCACCAGCTGAGGATGGGGTATCAGAGAAGAGAAAGAGAAAGAGAAAGAGAAATGAGGGCAGAGACCCAAGGAAGACAAGTAGAAAGAAAACCAAGAAAAAAACATGGTCACTGAAGCCAAGGGAAGACAGTGCACCTAGGAGGGTCAGTGGTTAACAGAAAGATTTGTCCTTCCAAATCCAACAAAGCCATAAAGGACAATAGGTGTGTGTGTGTGTGTGTGTGTGTGTGTGTGTGTGTGTGTGTGTGTGTGTGTGTGTGTGTGTGCAGATTAGGAGATTAGTACCAGGTACTAGACTCCTTGAACGACCAAGGAAGAATGAGTGTTAAGATGGAGTGGCTGATAAGTTTGGTACCGAAGGGATCATTGGTAACTCTTGGGCTCCGTAGGAAATGAATAAATGGGTGGTGGAAAGTGGAGGCAGTGAACATGGTTGACTTTTTTTTCCTAGAATTTCTGCAGGAAAGGAAGCAACAGGGTAGAAAGGAAGTTATTTTAGGATGGGCAAGGTCTGTGTGCTGAAAACCTTCTTAACTTCTAAAGATGGGATGTGTGGGTGTTACAGGCTGCTGCTAAGTCTCTGAGGTGCCAAGCTCACAAAGTAAACATATGGACGAGGCAGTGAAATTCTCTTTCTTGAGCAATAATTTTCAAAGAGGTGCCTCTGAGAAAAGATTGTGGCAGAGCTGATCTTATATATACATAGAGAAGGCAGCAAGTACAGTGACTAGGACCCTAGATATTTACTAGTTGTTGTTCAGTTGTTTTTCACTTGTGACCCCATTTGGGGTTCTCTTGGCAAAGATACTGGAGTTGTTTGTTATGCATTTCCTTCTTCAGTTCATTTGACATATGAGGAAACTGAGGCAAACAGGGTTAAGTGACTTGCCCAAGGTCCCATAGCTAATAAGTGTCTGAAGTCAGATTTGAACTCCTGAAGGGGAATCTTCATGACTCCAGGTCTAGTTCTCTATCTACTGTGCTACCCAACTGCTCTGGATTACTAGTAGTAGCATGCAACTAAGGGAGAAGATCTGAGTCAGGAACTGGATTTATGATTTCATTAGTGTAGAGAACAGTTGAAGAGATTCCCTCTACTGGTGGAGACCTGCAATTTCTCTGCCATTTATACTCTTGGAGAGTCACATGGAAAATCAGAAAATTGGGGTTCAATTTCTGGTCCATTTCTGAGCTTGGTGAGCTGACACAAATCCCTTGCCCACCCTGGAATTAGAGGAGACCTTAGAGATAATCTGATTAAAACTTCTAACTTGGTGAAGGTCACTCAGATTTCAGACTCAGTTTCCTTGATTGAAAAAAAAGTCAGGGACAGAGGGAGGAAATGGATTAGAGCTGAGGACCATTAACAGGCTACAATTTCCATATTCCTAATGCACATCAACATATACCATTTTTGCTTCATTTCCTTGAGTTTTTTCCCAAAATAAATGTCTTTCACAACATGTTGAACATGGAAATACATATGTGATAGCACATGTATAACATCATATTGACTGACATATGGAGAGGTAGAAGGGGAAGGAAGGAAGGAGAAAACACAGATCACAAAATATCAGGAAATAATTATTAAAGAGGGCAACTAGGTGGCTCAGTGGATTGAGAGCTGGACCTAGAGAGAGAGGATTCAAATCCAGCCTTAGACACTTCCTAGCAGGGTGACCCTGAGCAAGTCACTTAACCCCCATTGGGTAACTTTTACCACTTTTCTGCCTTGGAACAAATACACAGTATTAATTCTAAGATAGAAATCAAAGTTTTTAAAAAGATTATTAAAAATGGTATCTTCATGTAATCTGGAAAAAAGTATAATTAAAAAAAACTGTTAATGTTCTTAATATTAGCCTGCCAGTTTCCTCATGTATAAAACTATGCTTGGACTAACACCAAAGTCCCCCTTCTACCTCGATTCATTTATGATTCTATGAAGTTATTTTAGATTCGAATCAAATTCCATTTGATTTCAGGAGCCCAGCTGTTGAGCTTTCTTCCTCCCCTTCCCCTCAGTCCATCTCCTATATCTGCACTTCCAGGCTTCCCTTTGCTTCTTAAAATATAGATTCCTCTGGGAGAGGTGATACTATCAGCTATGATCAGCTTCTAGTCAGTTGTTAGTTTGCTAGGGAGAGAGCGCAGAATTCTGGGTACCTGAAGGAGGGAGAGCCAGAGCTCACAGATGTGGGAACTTCACCATTTTACGTTAGCCCACCAATCTGCTGATTTACTTACTTCTTTGACTGCCT
Organism: Monodelphis domestica; assembly: GCF_027887165.1. Classification (NCBI taxonomy): domain Eukaryota; kingdom Metazoa; phylum Chordata; class Mammalia; order Didelphimorphia; family Didelphidae; genus Monodelphis; species Monodelphis domestica. The sequence continues at coordinate 57,878,702 of NC_077230.1, forward strand.
ATATATCAAGTGACAGTCACAGGACTTGGGGAAGAAGGCCATAGAACTCTGCCAGAGTCAGCAGTTTTCTGCCTGCTTAGTCACACAGCCTCTAAATATTTAATGCAGAAGCCCCTGGAGCCAAGAAAGGACTAAAAGGAAAAGTATTTCAGAGGGAGAAAATAACTGCAAAGTCTTAAATACGTCCCTTGGAAGAGTGGCGATGAAATATAGTGGAAAGAGCGCTGGCATCAGAGATCGTGTCTGAATCCTGACTCTGCTGATTACTTGCTATGCATCCTGAGGCAAGTTACACTCTGGAGCCTCAGTTTACCCATCTCCAAAGTGAGTATACTAATGGGAATATTGTCCATCCCAACTGGAACCAAATTAGATAAAAAAAAAAAAAAGCAGAGGACTTTATAATCATAAACCACACCATCATGCTGAAAATAATTTTTTTGGAAACAAATCCCCATCCTCTTCATCTTCCTCATTGGCATTTTAGCGATGAAGACACTGAAGCAAGAAATGCTTACGTGGTTTGATGAGGGTGGCAGGGCTGAGTCAAGATTCAAACCCAAGTCTTCTAGGTACAAGTTCAGAGTTCTGGCTCCTACAAAGAAGCCTCTCTACTATCTCATCTACAGGAAACTTGCAGGCTTTATCTTCCCTTCTAGTTACTCAACTCTACCTCTTTCCTCCCATCCTAAAGTAAGAAAGTCCCTTCACTCAGCAAGCCACACTGCTGGGCTGGCTCATGCCCACTCACCATGTTTTCAGTCAAGCCTCCCTCCAACTCAGCCTCACAGAGGTTACTATTATCCCGAGTTCCAGGTACTCTAGCTTCTAAAATTAAGCTCAGGAGCCCCCATTTGCCTTTAATAGTCAATGATTTGATACAATTAGTTAAAACAGTAACATTATATAAATATGATCTAGGTAGCTATTTATGTTTCTTTTAGATGTGGATAGAATAATTCTTACCTTCTATCTTAGAATCAATACCACTTATTAGTTCCAAGGCATGAGAGTGGTAAGGGCTAGGCAATGGGAGTTAAATGACTTGTCCAGGGTCACTCAAATAGAAAGTATCTCAGATCAAATTTGAACCCAGGACCTCTCATCTCTAGGTCTGGCTCTGAATCCGCTGAGCCACCTTGCTGCCCCCTTGTTTCTTGTTTTTTCATCAAGGAAGACTATATTTGGTCAAGTGATTAGCTGGGTCCAAATTGAGTAGGAGGAGGAAATTGGGTTATATCTGAGCTGGGCAATTGTCTACTGTTTTCAATGATTTCAGGGTGTCTCCTATTGCAAAGAACTATTTCCTTAACACCAATATTTTCCTAGAGAGGCTATGTAGTTGCAAATCTTGCAGCATTGTTCTCCTCATTGGGGACAATGTAGTAGCATAGTCCTGGGCTGGGAGTTGGAAAGAACTAGATTTGAATCTTTTCTCTGATGCGTCCTGCCTATGACCATAGGCCAGTCATTTAATCTCTCTGAGCCTCAGTTGCTTCATTTGCAAAATTTAGGTGAGAAGTGGAATCATGGGAGCAATGGCTTTCAAAGTTTGGTTCAAGGACCACTGGAAGAAGAGAGTCCCCGAGGACCTTCTATGGGGACAGTGAAGTCAACATGATTTTCATACCCAACATATTTTCATAGCATAACATTATTTTCAAAACTAAGATGCCTTCATTTCTAACAAAGATAAGAGCTCCCAAAAGAGACTGTGACAAGACACAGATTTGGGAGTCATCGGCACAGATTCAATAACTGAAGCTAGTGCATGAGATCATTGGCTGAGGACAGAGCAAGGGTTCTCACAGTTCCTCCTACATCAGTTCATGGATTTTTTCAGTGACTGGTGTTAGTTTTCAGATCTGAATAAAATTATAAAATATATGTATAGGTACAATATATAAAATTATAAAAAATAAAAATAACCTAGGATTCCAAAGTGCTTTTATCATATGTAATGTACTCTATAGACCAGAGTCCAGGGAATTTAGAAAATAATCTCTCAGGAGCTGCTAAAAATAGCTTTTGTGGTGGGGACTTCCAGAACCCTGAAGGGAAATAATAACTGCGATAATTCAAAATCTGCCTGTTTTAAAAATCAAATGTTATACTCCAATTTTTTCAATGTGTCGAAATTTGTCTGAAGCCATTCTTTTAAGCTAATAAAAACCATCTGGTGGTTGCATACTGCACATACCTCACCTTTATTTTACAGGATGGTTTTGTTTTTCTTACCCATGCTCATTCTTGATTTATAGTTGGGTTGTGATAGAAATAAGTCCTATGTGGGATAACCTGTAAAAATGAATGGCTGGTATACTTACTTTAACCTGAATTCTCAATGAAATAACTAAATGAGCACACATCTGGTCATTTAGAAATGTTTCACCACAGATACGATTATTCCAAGAGGAACAACTAGGAATCAGTTATTTGACTTAAAGGGCAAAGTAGGACCAGTGGTGGAAGATACATGAAACTAGACTTCCTAATAAATGAGATGGACAGGCTTGGAAGAGAATAATTATATAAATATTTATATAACACTTTAAGGTTTGCAAAAGGAATGAATGTATATTATCTCACTTGATCTATACAACAAACTTGTAAATTAGATTCTTGTAGTGTTATTACCCCATCTTACAGATAAAGAAGGGGCAGCTAGGTGGTCCAGTGGATAGATACAGCACCCATCCTGGGGTCAAGAAGACTGACTCATCTTTCTGAGTTCAAATCCAGCCTCAGACATTTCCTGGCTGTGTGACTCTAGGCAAGTCACTTAACCCACATTGTCTAGACTTTATAGCTCTTTTGCCTTAGATTTAATAGATAGTATTGATGGAAGGTAAGGGATAAAAAAAAAAGAAATAACATGTAAGGAAGATATTTTCATGAATATCTTCATGAAGCAAAAGGAAGCAGTGTTTTGCTTAAAATTAGTATCAGATGGCAGTGGTAATTCTAACTCTGAGTATCTCTTATCTCAACTAAATATAATTTTCCCAAAGAAGGATCCAGATAAAGTTATCCTTAATTTTGGCCATACTTGAGGTAAATATTGGGAGTCATTCATTTGATTACTTATACATTAGAACAGAGGCAGATGGGAAACTGAAGCTAGATTGGGGTACGGATTGGATTGTTGGAATAAGTGATAAGTAGAGTCTACCTCATTGTGGGCCAAGGAAAAAAAAGAAGGATAATTTAGAAGTTAAGATCAGCATAGGACACAAAGCATTTCCAGCAGACATTTGGGAGAGACTTTTCTGGCCTTGCTTAATCTTTGGCTTGCAGGGTGAAATGGGGTTCAGGTCTAGGAGACTTTCTTTTTGTGCCTACACGTCACCCAGTCCTTATGATGTCCAAGTAACATCCTTGCTAAAGCATCTGTCAGGTTCTTGTTTGTTATGGGTACTTGCAGATATGAATGGATATTTCTCATTATTAATAGAGATCTAATATCAACTATTAATGGAACTAAAATAGTTAACATAGTAATGTCTATCTGGGTCAGAGCTTTCATTTTCTTTATTCAGAAAAGGAACAAAATGAACATTTTTAAAGAGTTGGATACTAGTCAAAGTACTTCACTGTACTGCTCTTTTTAAAGTTAAGCTTAATAAAAAGCAGGAAACTGAGGGAAAACTCATCCAACCTCGCTAAACCCAAATCTGCCTATTAAAAAGTTAAAATAAAATAACCTTTTCATTTTTACACCTATCTAAAAATACTTTATAGTATAGAGCAGGCTCTCTCCTGTTCTTAGTTGCTGTTGATCTTGCCAAGGAAAAAGGATTGAAGCTCATCAAGGAGGTTTTTATTGAATGGTGTGTGTATTTTGGCTTTACTTATGGCTATTAGAAAAAACTTAGAATTATAATTTTTCCTTGTGAAAGCCTTAAAATATGTTAAAAAGATGTCTTTTCAAGAAAAGGTATTTCTAGGAAACTGATGTATCCCTTTTGTAATCTATAACTAAGTTTTTCTAGCACAAAGGCTATTGAAATTCCTAGTACCTACCAAAGATTTTAGAATTTCTTAAAAGCTTGCTATTATTGTTAGACTTAAAGCCTAGCTCCTTCCATCTCTAAATAATGGCCCACACATGACCTATGTTTAGTCAGGTTTTGTTTGAGACTTATTTGAAAAAGAAATCCAGATTTTGTGGTAGTAATAAATCTAAAATGGTTGTTGGCCATAAAACTCAAAGATGGTTGAACAAACTGTGGTATATTAATGTAATGGAATCCTATTGGACAGTCAGAGGTGACAAATATGAAGACTTCAGAGAAACATAGGAAGACTTTTGTCTACCGATATTGAATAAATTAAGCAGAGCCAAGATAGCATATACACAGTGAGCATACTAATGTAATGAAAACAACACTAAAAGGCCTCTGGACTCTGATTAAATTTGTAATGACTAATATAGATTCCAGAGAACAGAGGATGAAATCTATGACCTTCTTATCTTTAGAGGGATGAAGAAATCATGTGTGATGGACATGCATATAATGTCGGACAAAGTCTGTGTTCTTAAATTCTTAATTTTTTCATTTTGTGAGGGAGGGTTGAAAGTGGAAGTTACAAGTTGGGAATAATCATGACAAAATTAAAAGATATAAATAAGACAAAATAAAACAAATGACTTGAAGAAACAGGAGAGGGAATAGAAAAGAGAACCCAAATGATCAAAAAGTTAAGGAATTAGGTTTCCAAGTACTGGTGGGATTGGAAAGATTGGTTTTATTGTCATACAGGGCCTTTCTCTTGTCTGATTTTTTTTTAATTGTACCATATAGTTTGTGATCTATTACAGCTCTGAAAATATTTAAGCACTCACTCTACATGGGGGGGGGGATTGATTTTAATTAAGAAAGGAGTCATCTTGTTTGTCATTGGATATAATGATGTAACCCACTCTTTCTCCCCTTATAATGAAACATATGGTACTTACTCAATCCTCATAACAATTCTTCTAGGCTCATACTATGGGCATTATTATTCCCATTTTATAGATGAGAAAACAAGATCAGAAAGCTTAAATGACTGTCCCAGTGATATACAATGAGTAAATGATGAAGGCAGAATTTAAACACAGTTCATTTCTACCTCAAAGCCCAACACTTTTTCCCAAATCCCAAGCTTTCTTCAAGAGTTTATCTGTTGATTTAGAATTGTGCTCAAAGGGTTCTAAAAGATTGCATGTCCTTTGACCTAGCCATACCAATACTGGGTTTGTACCCAAAGAGATTAAAAAAAAGTTTGTACAAAAATATTTATAGCTGAGCTTTTTGTGGTGGCCCCAAATTAGAAAAATGGGGGAGGGCGTCCCTCAATTGGGAAATGGCCGAACAAATTGTGGTATATGATGGTGATAATGTTATTGTGTTATAAGGAATGATGAACTGCTTGATTTCTATATGAACTGATGCAGAGTGAAATGAGCAGAACCAGGAGAACATTTTACACAGTAACTGAAACATCATGGGATAATCAAATGTGATAGACTGTTACTAATAGCAATGCAATGATCAAGAACAAGTCCAAGGAATTTATGAAAAGGAACACTACCCACATCTAGAGAAAGAACTATGGGAATAGAAGTGCCAAAGAAAAGCATAATTTATTACTCGGTTATATGAGTATATGATTTAGGGCTGTGGTTTTAAAAAAAGATTATTAAAAATATGAATAATACAGAAATAGGTTCTGAGTAATAAGACAGTGGAATTGCTTGTCAGCTCCAGGAGGGGGGATGGAAGAGGGAAGGGAGAGAACATGAATCATGCAACCAGAGAAAAATATTCTAAAAAATAAAATAACGTGAAAAAGAATTTTTGTTGTACTTCACATTGTCACATTATACTGAAGTGATCTGTAATCCAGTGCTACCTGACATAAACATAATTGTTGTCTACTAGAGTTGTTCAGAAAGTGACAAATTACCTGGTGTTTGGTTTTAGATTTTCTATTGCAGAGAAGGTTTGATTTGTAGTTTGAATAGCCTCCTTCTTCCCAGTAGGTGCTCCATTTTCTTTGGATCTAATTTCATATTCTAAAAAATAAGAAATGTAAATTAATCAAATAGTCAAATAACAATAGTTCATATGAATTTTAAATTTTAAGGTTCCAAAGCATTTCCCTTACAACAACCTATCATTCTCATTTTACAGCTTAAAGAAACTGAGTCACAGAGAAGTTGTCTCACATAAGATAACACAATGAGCAAGTGGTAAAACCAGGACTTAACCCATCTTTTGATGAGAAATGCAATGCTCTTTCCACTAGTTAACTGAATAATTACTCCATAAATTTATTTCCTTATTTTTATATAAAAAATCCTAACTTTTTATCTTAGAATTGACACAAATATCAGTTCCAGGTAGAAGAGCAGTAAGGGCTGAGCAATTGGGGTTATGTGACTTTTTCAGGGTCACACAGCTAGGAAGTGTTGGAGGCCAGAATTGAACCCAGGCCCTCCTGACTCCAGGTCTGGCAATTTATTCACTGACCATTGGATTGCCTCAGACTCCATAAACTTAAAATGAAACAATTAGATGCCAATTCTGGAACCTTTTCATTTTATTTTATTTTGGGAATCATTTCCAAATTGGGATTGTATTTCAAGATTTGCATTTTTCAGTAATATATGGTTTGGAGAACTTTGGTAGTTGCTTGATACACAGTTTGACATTTTGCTCCTGGTAGAAACTGAAGATGTTGCCATTCCTGCTTTGGGTCTTGGGAGCTTATGCCTTTGACCACAAATCAGATAGTCAATCATAGCTTTTATATACACACTTTATATAGAGTGAGGTATTAAGTGCTATATTTTTTTTTCTCTGAACTTTAGGTAGAGGTTTGTCTTTCATTATATGTGTTAAGTACTCTAAGTGAATAAAGAAAATAACCAAAATAAAAGAAACTAATAGGCAATCACCACTATACAGAGAGATTGTTGAACGTTAGGTGAAGTAGGAAGATTATGTTAGATGTCTTGGTATTTTAATCTAGATTTCTTGTTAGTGGGGTTATGATAGGGCAGCTAGGTGGTTTGGTGATTAGTGTGCGGTCAGGAGTCAGGAAGATTCATCTCCGTAGGTTCAAATACGGCTTCAGACACTTCCCAGCTATGTGACCCTGGGCAAGTCACTTAGCCCTATTTGCATCACTTTCCTCATCTATCCAATGAGTTGGAGAAGGACATGGAAAACCACCCCAGTATCTTTGCCAAGAAAACCCCAAGTGCGGTCATGAAGAATGACCGAAAAATGAGTGAACAACAAAAGTGTTGAGATCAAAATACGTATGGTGTGGAGTTTAAGTTTAGGCACAACTTGCTTAAAAGATTAAGAACAAATGACTAAGAGACATACTTTTCCAGTTTTAGTTGAGGGAGTCTTTTAAAAATTGTTTTATTTTAATAACATGATATTTTATCATAAATGAATTTTGACAAAATATACCATGATATATCATATATATTATGTCAATACCTTATATAATATAATATGATGAATGTATTATGATAAAATTATATCAATATTTTCATATGATATTTTGCGATAATTTAATAATAATTTGATGTTTGGTTGTTTCCGTTGTGTACATCTCTTTGTGACTCCATTTGGGGTTTTCATAACAAAGATACTAGAGTGGCTTGCCATTTCCTGCTCCAACTCATTTTATAGATGAGGAAAAAGAGTCAAATGAGATGAAGTGACATGCTCAGAATCACATCACTCAGAAATGCCCAAAGCTAGATTTGAACTCGGGAAGACGAATCTTCCTGACTCCAAGGTCTGCACTCTATTCACTGCAGCATCCAGCTGCCTCAGAATGTAAGGCAAGTATGAATAGGCATACACTCACCACATCCTTGCAAGATAATTCTCAATTAGAGTTAAAAAGTCTTTCCACTGAAACAAAAAAGTCATAAACTGACCAGTGACTGTGTCATTCTGTGGCTTCTCCCAGTCCAGTATGACAAATGATGAGCATCCTTCCACTGTGACCACAGTGAGGTTGGTGGGAGGATTCTGGGGGGGGCTCGTGGGGCTTTCTTCTGACACCTCCTCTTTGGGGAACCGCTTCACAGAATCAGTGATAGAACATGGTTCATCCTCAGGCTTTGGAATGTATTTCACATGAGGAGCTAGGAGAAAGAAATCATTGCTGTGATCTAAAGTTAGTGTCCAGGCAGAGCACCTGGTCAGAGTGTACTTGGATCACAGTCCATTTTTAACCATCCAAGCAGATGGAAGAAAGAATGGAGATAGATAACTCACAGAATCATAGATTTAATTTAATACTAACTTAATAATCAATAATTATTGTACTTAATAAATTAATAATGAAATGCTTGGACCTTGATTTTACAAATGAAGAAACTGAAATCCAGAGCTGTCAAGTGATTTGCCTATAGTTACATGGGCACGAAGTAAAATAGACAGGATTTGAACTCAAATTCTCTGTTTCCAAATTCAGTGCTCTATCCTCTGCAGCTAGATAGCCAGTGGGTTTGGAATTAGAAAGTTGTAGTTGTTCTTCCAGACTTTGGACCTGAAGCTCTATATATTGTGCTGTGTAGCTGCTCCAGAATCAGGAAGAACTGAGTTCAAATTAACCTCAGTAACTAACTAGTTGTGTGACCCAGGGCAAGTCACCTAACCTCTGCTTGCCTCAGTTTCCTTAACTGTAAAATAAATAGTGCCTACCTCCCAGGATTATTGTGAGGATCAAATGAAATGTTTGCAATGTGTTTAGAATAGTGCTTCTATACCAATTCAAATAAGTGGATATCTTGAAATTAAGTGTTTTGAGTGAATTAATATTTTATTATTATTTTCAATAATAGACATAGGGATTTACCTTTGTACTAATACTATTCTTAGGGCAATATTACAATTGGTTTCTGTCTCTTAAGCTAAGAGGGTTTGGGAATCTGGGGTGGCAGCAAGAAACCTGTATAGAATCAAAAAAATCTGAATGGCAGAATAAATTGTGGTAGATAATTGTGATGGAGTTCCATTGTGCTGTAGGAAATGATGAGCAGGCTGGTTTTAGAAACAGTTTTGAACCCAAATGTAGCCAAATTAAAAAAAAGTCAAATAATGAATAAACCATTAAAAGCTTTCTATGGATAACTTAGAAGTTTGAAGATCCATGTGTTGAAAATTGCAAATTTATTGTGGGGTTTATTGCCCCATAAGTGAGTATATGTGGTACTTTATCTGTAGTCCCTATTTTACTTTTTAACAATATTTAATTGTTATTCTAAATGTAATGAGCACATTATATATAAATATGCCTATATCTCATAAACCAGAAATGAGGATTACATATGAAATAATTTCTATTTATTGCTTGATTTTCATTTTGAGATATTAAAAAAATTCAGTATGATACTTTCAAATCTGTCCTCATTTCCTGATTCCTTCTGCTCCTACCTCTGTTCTTTGGGAATAAAAAATATTGAATAATTTCCTTTCTTTCCTTTGCATACGTATGTGTGTGGATATGTGTAATCCTCTTCCCAGTCTCCCTCAAATGCCAAATTTTTCTACAAAACACTACACTCACATTTTATTACAGAGCTCCTTTTTTATGATATCTCCGCTCTGGCAACTATCTCTGCACCAGTCTATCTTGACCTGAGTACATGAGATTTTGATTTTTATCTTTATTCACTGACTCACTCCTCCATTCATTTCACAATGTTATCTGCCTACCAGGTCACTTTGCCATGCAATTTTGGGGATACCAAGATGTAGAAGTTATGATCCCGTAGGCAAAAGAGGATACAGTTGAGTAGATCCTTCAACACCGATTTCTGTGAGGAGAGATGTTTTAATAGGGCACAGAAATTTTTTTTTTTAAATCCCAGGATTATAATCAAGAAACCATAAGGGAAATAAGAAGAAATCATGCAAAATCCTTTCACGGTTTTAAATGATCACTGAACCATGAGACCATGTTTGACAAAAGAAAGAAGAATGAAAAAGATAAAGTCCAGTCCAGTAAAACTGAGAATAATAGGGTTTTCAATTAGAAAGACATACCCACAAACCGCTGGTTTCCCCCAGAATCAGTCTCTCTTGTGGGGCTTGAACTAAAGTCAGTAAAGTTATCTGCAAAATACATAATTAGTGTAAACATTTCTGGCAAATGGAAGAAATAACGCTTCAGAATATTATAAAGAAATAGGAAGCCTTAATTCTGAATCTTCCTCATGTCCCTTCCTAGTCTGGGATTTAGAGCCGCAGAAATCACTCTGTGGCAGACTATCTGCAGCCCATACATTTATTTCACTATAATGAGCTCTGGTCATTTCTCTGCTGCTGCCTACGGGGCAATGGAAGATAAGATGCCACTGAACCCATCCATTTTGACTCCTATACCTAGGATTACATTTTCTCATTCCCTTTATCTATTTACCATATCACTGATTTCTCTTAATATCCTAGCGTGAATTTGTCTGCAGAGAAACATAAATATATTTTCATATTATCCCCCCTCTTTTCCAAACTGAGCAACAACAAGAATGAATCTTCCAAAAATGGAAAAAGAGAAGTTCTGGTAGAAAGATCCATGATCAAGTTGCTCATAGACTTTTTTTTAAAAGATGGAGTCATCTCTTTGGATTTTGCATCCAAGCACCTGGTGGGCTACTAGATTCCATACTAACCGGATTCTCCAGAAACAGAGGCTGTTGGCTGCTTTTTCTCTGTTTCAGGCTTCTTTGGCACAGTGGGTCCAATAGGTTTGAAAGTCACCTTTGGAGGAGGGGTGGTTACTCGGGGTAACAAGGTGGTTCCTAGTTGGCAAAACAGTATCATTTTATTTTAGCATAAGAGAAGTTCCCATTTTTCTAATGAGAAAGGCTATGCTGTGTACTTTATGAGGGAGATCACTGGGGTTTCATATGATAGTTTTTCTGTTTGCTTTAAAGCCTGTTAGGGAAAAAGATCTTTTTTTTTTTTTTGCACCAAAATATTTTTAGCAGCTCTTTTTATGGTGGCAAAGAATCAAAAATGGAGGGAATGTCTTTCAGTTGCGAAATGGCTGAACAAGTTGTATTATTTGATTGTGATGGAATACTCTAAGAAATGACAAGCAAGAAGTTTTAGAAAAACCTGGACTTACACAAACTGTTGCAGAGTGAAATGAGCAGAAGCAAGAGAACATTGTACACAGTAACAGCCATATTGTGTGATTAACAACTGTCAATGACTAGGTTATTCTCAGCAATTAGTGAACCAAGAAAATTCCAAAGGATTAGTGATAAAAAATGCCATCTGCCTCCAAAGAAAGGATTTATGGAGTCTGAATGCAAACTGAAGCATACTATGTTTCACTTTCTTCATTTTTTGTTGGAGTTTTCTTCCACAAAATGACTAATATGGGAAAATGTTTTACATGATTGCAGATGTAAAATCTATATCAGATTGTTTACCATCTCAAGGGGGTGGAGGGGAAGGATGGAGGGAAAGAATTTGAACCTCAAAATTTAAAAGAAAAAAATGTTAAAATTGAAATGAAAAATAAAGAACAGAAAAAACTTTTTAAAAGTAAGACTGTTGCATCCTAAAAACAAGTCTTTGTTGCACTCCACTCCTGTATTAAAATAGACACAGGATCATTTAGTGTTATGTAGGAAAAAAACAACAACTCTGATTTGTCTTCTGAGAAAGACAGGAGAGAGAGAGAGAGAGAGAGAGAGAGAGAGAGAGAGAGAGAGAGAGAGAGAGAGAGAGAGAGAGAGAGAGAGAGAGAGAGAGAGAGATGAGGAGGGGACTGTGATTCCATTAACATAAGGAACTCTTAATGGGAAACTTTCTCCACTAATGCAGATTGGCATTTTTTTGGGGGGGGTAACTTAGAGTCTTAGCTATGCACCTTAACCAGAAGGCAAGTGACTGGTCCAGGGCTCCATAGTCAGTATGCATCACAGATCAGAGTCTTGCCTCTGAGAAAGACTGGAAGAAGTCAAATACAATGCAAACAATTGGATGTTATTCAGGTCAAACTTCAGAACCAGCTCTGGTCTTTCTCTTTCACACATAGCCCTTTCTCCTTTGTCAAGAGGTGATTAAAAAGAAAATGAGTGAAGAAACATTACATTTAGGAAAGGACCTTTGGATTTTTCTGCTTCAAAGTATTTCCTTATTGCTTTTCAATCACATGAAACATTCAACATTTTAGGCAGTCTCGTGAAGCGTATAGACTCCTCAGAATTATGATTTTAGATGGATAAATAATCATAAGGGAATCCAATTAAATAAAAATAGAACATTTTTATTTAATATCAAAATATTAGGAAAAAACCAATTTTCCTGACACCAGATTAAGAACCTCTCCTCCAGAGCAATGGTCTCTCATTCTGGGAGAGGGGTGAGAAAAAGCGAGGGGCACAGCAATGGGGTAGAGGAGAGCTTCAATCTACCAGTGAATCAACAGGTATTTATTAAACACTTCTCCAAGTCAGGCATTGTGCTAAAGATACAAAGACAACAAAACAGTCTTGCTCTAAAGGAACTTACCGGGTTGGCAATGTAGATTACATATATCATATATAGTTTGTAGGTAATATACTCTCTCATATATAATTATGTATAACATATACTTGTATAGATGTATACATATGTGTATTTGTGTATGTGCATTCCCAAAAGTCTTAGCGTAATTTTAAGTTTTTAATAGCTTAAAGCTCTCCTGAGATTTGGGGGAGTCCTACATGTACAAAGTAAAAGCTAGGTAATTTTAATTTGGAAGAGTTACGTCCTCTCAGAGTTTGGAGGAATCAGGAAAGGCTCTCAGGTAGGGGAGGTAAAAGTGAGGAGGGAGAACAATTCAGAAATGAGGGAGAATTGAGGCAAAAGCACACAGAGAGATGTTAGTGTCGCTATTTGTGATTTGCTCTAGCCTACTAGTAGCATGTGAGTGGGCAGCTGTGTGGCACAATGGGTAGACAAGAGTTAGGAGGACTCCTCTTCCTGAGTTCAAATCTGGCTGTAGATACTTATTATTTAGGTAACCTGGGCAAGTCACTTCACCCTATTTGCCTCAGTTTCCTCAATTGTAAAATGAGCTGGAGAAGGAAAAGGCAAACTTCTCTAGTATTCTCAAGAAAGCCTCAAATGATGTCATGAAGAGTTGAACATAACTGAAAAAATAAAGGAACAACAAGATGCAGAAAAGGCAAGTGCTTGAAGGAATCAAGTTTGAGGTTTGGCAAAGCATGAACAAAGATTGAAAAAGGAGGGAAGGGATTTGAGAGGGGCAAAAGGTGCAACCTGGAATAGGTTAACTCTGAGGTCCAAGACTGGGAAGGGAGAAAAGTGAAAATGGCAATGAGAGATGGAGGGACTGGCATAACACATAGTATGTGAATAGCATTGCATACAAAAATATAAATCAGCAATGTCAATATAAATACATGAAGGTAAATGAAAGCAAGGAGCAAGGACAGTGGTCACTATGGGGAAGAAAAACATCCTTCTGAAGAGGAAGCACACCCCTTAAACACGGATGCCCTGGGGAAAAGCCTTGTTTGCCTTTTCCTAGTTATGGTTCTGGGGTAGAGGCTTATGGTATAAGGACACAATATGATTTGTTCTCAGGAATCCTCAAAGATTGTTTTTTTAACCCTTTCTGCCTTAAAATTGATCCTAAGTATTGGTTCCAAGGCAGAAGAGCAATAAGGGAGAGACAATTGGGTTCAAGTGACTTGACCAGGATCACAAAGCAAGGAAGTATCAGAGGCCAGGTTTTTTTCTTTCAATAATATTTTATTTTCCCCCTAATACATGTAATAGCAAATTTTAAAATTTATTTTTTTAAAACCTTTTGAGTTCCAAATTCTCTCCCTTCTTCTGACCCTCCCTCAATCCCTGCCCTCCTCGCTCCCTGAGATGGTAAGCAGTCTAGATTTTGCATGTGTAATCCTATAAAACATTTTTCTATATTAGTTATTTTGTGGAAAAGATCTCAAATTCAAAAAAAGAAAGAAAATGAAATTTAGTATGTTTTAGTATGCATTTAGACTATCAGTTCTTTCTTGGAGGGCAGATGGCATTTTTCATCATGAGTCTTGGATCACCACATTGCTGATAATAACCAGGTCATTCACAGTTGATTATCAAGAAATATTGCTGTTAAAATATTTCTAGCAGCTCTTTTTTTTGTGATGGCAAAGAATTGGAAACTGAGGGGATGTCTGTCAATAGGGAAATGGTTGAACAAATTATGGTACATGTTGGTAATTGAATACTATTGTGCTATAAGAAATGATGAGCAATATAATTTCAGAAAAAGCTGGAAAGATCTGCGGGAAGTGTTGCAGAGTGAAATAAACAGAACTGGGAGAACATTGTATACAGTACAATAATATTGGACAATGATAATATATGAAAACTTGGCTACTCTCAGCAATGCAAGGATTTGGAACAATCCTGAAAGACTTAGGACAGGGAATGCTATCCACCTCCAGAGAAAGAATTGTTGGTGTTGTCTTTCACATCAGTGTATTTTTGGTTGTATTTTGGGGTCTTAGTTGTGCATGAGTGTGCTCTTACAACAATGACTAATATGGAAGTGTGTTTTGCATGACAATAAAAATAAAATAAATTAAGAAAGATTGCTGTAATAGTGTAATGTTTTTCTGGTTTTGTTCGCTTCACTTTGCATCAGTTGATGTAAGTCTTGTCAGATTTTTTTCTGAAATCATCTTGTTTATCATTTCTTACAGTATAATAGCATTCCATAACTGTGATATACTACAACACTACTCAATTGATAGACAATCTCACAATTTCCAATTCCTTGCTATCACAAAAAAGCATATTTTGAATAAATATGTTCTTTTCCTTTTTTTGATCTCTTTGGGATGCAGAACTAGAAATGTTATTGATGGGTCAATAAAATTGTGTGTGCAATTTTAGAATCTTCTGAACATAGCTACTAATTACTCTTCAGGTGAATCAGGTCACAATTCCACCACCAGGGTATTAGCATCCCAATTTTCCTGCATCACCTCCAACATTTATCCTTTTTCTTTTCTACCATATTAGAAAATCTGATAGGTATGAGGTGGTACCTCAGGGTTGTTTTTATTTGCATTTCTCTAATCAAGAGTGATTTGAGCATTCCATGATTATAGATAGCTATGATTTCTTCATCTGAAAACTGATGGGGCCAGATTTGAGTCCAGTTGCCCCTAGATTAATTCTTAATGTACTCAATTGTTTTATTGCAAATGGTACCTTTCCAAAGTCACCCTAGAAATCTCAGCCAATAATCATCTCTAATGGGTATCACAGCCTACCATAAAAAGGGAAGTAATGTCAGAAGCGGAACTGTGGGAACTGTGCCTCTGAATCTCAGAATTATGCTTTTATGTTATTTTCTAGAAGATGAGTAAGCGTAGGATTAGTAGTTCATCAAAAAACAATTTTCATCTGCTAACAGCTAAAAAACCTGAATAAATCTTCTTCTGCACCATATACATAAAGAGACAAGAAAGATCCCCAGAATTTTAACGACCAGGATTAATAACCATCATCAGAATGCTTCCTCCTTGACAAGTGGCTGAGAGTGGTTTCTTAAGCCATTCAACTGCCTGAGTCAATGTGGACACAGACAGAATCCATTTGGGAAGATACGTTTTTTAAAGTGTAATATTCTTCTGATGCTTTTTATGTTTCAATCTAGGATACTAAGATCTAGTTTCCTCAGAGTTAATAAACAAAGGTTTAAAATAAAAATGGAGATGTGGGCGCGAGGTAGAAGTATAAATCTGACCTACCTGGCCTTCCTGGCTTGCCGGTCACATTGTTTGGTGATAGAGGTTTTCTTCGGGACTGTGTTGGCTTAGGAGGTGGTAAGGTGGAGTGAGGAGTATCAGTGATTATAGCTAAAAGAATATTACACACATTTCTTTCATTCATTCACAAAAATATAGCAACACAATTATAATAAAATTGGTGTCTCTATGGGAAAATGGAATGATGCAGAAAATCATATTTTGGAGGATATAAATAAAAATAAATAAAATATAACAATAATATACAATAAAATAAGCAAATATAAAATCTGATATTTTGTTACTATTCAGCCATGTCTAACTCTCTATGACCCTATTTTGGAGTTTTCTTGGCAAAGATATTGGGGTGGTTTGGCATTTTGTTTTCTACCTCATTTTACACATGAGGAAACAACTAAATAGGGTTAAGTGACTTGCCCAGGGTCACAAAGCTAGTAAGTATCTGAGGCTGGATTTGAACTTATGAAAATGTATCTTCCTGAATTCAATTTCAGTACTGTATTCACTGTGCCACCTGTGCCCAAGAACTATTGTGTCTTGGGTTAAATCCAAGTGATAGGTAAAATGATAATAAAGCATAATAATAGTCAGGTATTGTATCCTTTAAAAAAAATATACTTGTCATTTGGCAGCTAGGTGGCATAATGTACAAAGAGCTGGCCTTGTAGTCAGGATGATCTGAATTCAAATCCTGAAGTAGATACATTCTAGCTGTGTGACTCTAGGTAAGTCTCTCTGCTTTTTTTCAGCCTCAATTTCCTCATCTAGAAAATGAGGATGATAATAATATGCCTCACATGGCTGTTATAAGGATCAGATGAGATAATACATAGGATTCAACCCAACCTAAATGCTAATTACTTTTATTATTTAAAAGATTGAAAATGGGTCATTTTTCTCTGATTCCCATACAGTAATTTCAGATATCCTCTATTTATCTTGATTTCTTATTGATATTTAACTGGTGATGACTGAATGTTTAGATTAAGTTTTCTGGCTTCCACTCCCCTAATTGTCAAATGGTTAATGATACATTCTAGGAGAGAGGTCACTGAATGGGAACCTTTTATAAAGCACAGAATCCTTGCATAATAAAGAAATCACCCTAATTAAATTTCTAAGTTTGGATATGAAATCTGGTCACATCTTTATCCACCCCCACTAAAACAATATACCCCAAAATGGCGCCAGGAGAATTTTAAATAAAAGCAAAATTGTGTCAGACAGGTGAAATATCTATCCTGAATATCCTCTCTGGTATCTTAGAGACTGTGACCACTCAGTATTAAAATCCCAGTAAATGATCAATAAAGAATTAAACATAAAATAATTATTGAAGTAATAGAATTTAAGGAGAAGTCTATGGACTATTTTCATCCCCAAGGGAAAATAGACTCCTAATAATTTTATAACATTTTTGGTTGCATTAATTTGCTGGTTTGAAGTGATGGGGTAGATTTTTCCAGAGTGAGGGGTTATCCAATTTAGCCTTTTATAGAATATGCATAGTAAAACCACCTATTGTAAAGTAAATAGAAAGCCATTCTTGGAATCTGGAAGACCTGGGGTGGAATTCTGCCTTTGAAACCTGCTCTCTGACCCTGGACAAATGTCACTAAATCTCTAAGTGCTCTAGGCAACCCTCTAAGCCTTGTAGAGAAGTCGCCATTAGAAGGAGCCTTTTGGAATTCTCTTTACCAATGACCAATGTCCAGTTCTTACCTCGTCTTTGTATAGTACTCTCAATTATTTAGCTTCATGATAACTTTGTGACTGCCAGAAGAGGTATTAAAAATAACTTTATTTATAAAGAAGGAAATAAAAACTTTAAGATGTGGCACAATTTCCCTAGGGCCACAAAAGTGTATGACATCACAGTATATGAGGTTCTATGCATAAAATGAAAATTTATCATTGCCTTGAAACATCATTGCTTTATTCTCTTCATGATCTGGTCTTACCTGTTTTTTTAATAGCATCCAGTGAAACATTTTTGGAGGCATCAAAGGGTTTGAGAATACCTTCAGAGAATGGCTTATTGTAAACTATTAAATAAAAGGAACAATGTATATTTAATGTACTTAATTGGAAATGAAACTTTTAAAAAATCAATCAACAATATGCATTTCTTAGAAAAATGGGCATGTTGTACTTTCTTTGTTTAGACCACTCAGTTTAACTTTGGGTACACCAAAACTTTGAAATTTGAGAAAAATAACCACTATTTGTCTATTGGCTGACTTTAGTCACTGGAATTTCATAATTTTTCCTTATTGCTAACAGTACTTTATGTATTTTTTTGACCTGGGTAAAAATAATCTGTTCCTAAGAATTTTTTTCTGGTTGGATATATTTATCAAATTCAAGCTTTCATGTAAATGCTTGGTTTTTATAGATACTACTTTTGAAAATGAAATGTCAGGGAGTTGAAAGAATGCTGAACCTGGAATGAGAAAAGTGTTCAAATCTTAACTGAGATCATTATTAGCTTTATGACCTTAGGTAAGTGATTTCACTTATGTAGTCTTCAACTTCCTCATCCTCTAAATGGAAATAATAATAGTTGAATAACACCTTGAGGAAAGCATTATGCAAATTCTAAAGCTGATGTTTCTATTGCTATTTATTGATTCTGTAGTTTTAACTGAATGCTATTGTTTAGGTCCATGTTGACAAACTTATGGCACATGTGCCCTTCCCCTCTCCACTGTACCTGAGGACATTTTTCAATTCATCCACCCCTCTGCCCATCAGTCCAATGGGAGCACTTCCTCTCTCCCCTATCTGGGGTAAGTTGGCGGCTCACAAGTGGCATTAAAGGTGCAGTTTGGGTACTCAGTCTCTAAAAGTTTCACCACCACTGATCTAGAGTGTGGATTTCACAGTGTTGTGGTGAAAAACAAGTGAAAAAATTTATGCAAAGTACTTTATAAACCTGAAAGCACTATATGAACATTTTTTTTAGCTGCTATGATGATGTTGGCCTGTTGTTCTTGTATGATTTGTGATCTATGACCTATGATTATTTTACTCAAATTTTCCATGATACCAAAGATCATGCAACCTATTTATCTGATTTCCCTATTCCCTCCCTACTTCACTTGTTTATACTGGCCTGTTTCCTTATTTGGTACTTATTAAACTGTAGTCTCAAGATTTCATCTGCAGAATTGTGTCATGTTTAGCCAATATGTTTGGGTGCATTTTGTGTGTGTGTGTTTTTTAAAGCTACCACAACCACAGAATTCTAATATGATTTAGTTGGCACTAATTCAACCTGAAAATATTCCCAAATAGACCTTGCCTAGTGATGCTCAGCCAGGAAAAAGAGTTCTTAGCTTAGAGGGATTTAAAGCCAAACCTGGGTAGGCTTTGAATTGTGAATTATTATTTTGAAAGAAATTGATCTATAAATTACTCAGTGCCAGGTCTTCTAAATGACCACAACAGATATGTGGTGGGTATTGCACAGCCTCTTTTCTAAATATTTGGATTCTGATTTGGGGTGACTGTTTTATGAGAAGGGTAAGCCAATTTTTGTTTCACATTTTGACACATTACAAAATTATCATGTCCTAACATGAATGACCATCAACATGGAAATAAAGCATTCAAAATCTGTACTGAGTATCTTTCAAAGATGCCTACAGGAACCTCTAATGCATTTGCTCATTAAAAAATAATTCCAGTTCCAAATTATATGACCACTAACATTGGCTCACTAGTATACATGAAAGTGATGAATGAATAAGAAAAATTAATGGCTTATATGTTCAGTGTGATCTTTCAGCAGAGAGACATAGCAGACAGTTCATGAGACTAGGATTTAGATCCTTTAAAGCAGTATATAAATAGGAATTATTATTGACATTTAAAAGACATGAGTTCAAGTCTTGGCTTTGGTAATACTTATAAACACGTGTCCATGAGTTAATCATGACATTTTTGAGCTTTGATTTTCTTATCCCTATATCGTGAATTTTCTTATCTCTGACCTTGTATTATTGTGAGAATAAATCTAAGATGTGAAATCAGAGCACAATGCAAATATTGAATTGTTATTGAAGTGCTTCATTGATTGCAAACTATAGTTTGAAGATGCCTTGGATTCTTAAAGGATAGACCAATGAAACACAAGGTCTATCAGTTTCTACTATGATTGAAAGCCTCCAAGTACTAGCCTGATGATAGATTGTCAACTGTTAGCCTTGAGAGACAAACCTAAAGATCAATGAAACTCATCATCATAGATTTGACCATCAAATGATTCTTTTTTTTAAGGCTTTAGAAAATAAGAAGCTTCCATCAAGGCTTGAAAAGATTGCTTTCTGTATGAGGGAAAGAACTACTCACATGGGCTTAAACAGAAGCCCATAGAATGATAGATTTAAAATTGGAAAGAACCTTATGGGCCATCAAGTTCGACTTCTTCATTTTATAT
Source organism: Monodelphis domestica (assembly GCF_027887165.1). Taxonomy (NCBI): domain Eukaryota; kingdom Metazoa; phylum Chordata; class Mammalia; order Didelphimorphia; family Didelphidae; genus Monodelphis; species Monodelphis domestica. Next base: position 57,898,972 of record NC_077230.1, read on the forward strand.
ATGTGGAAACTGAGGCACAGGGATATTAATTACCTTGTTCAGAGTTACACAGCTAGCAAATGATTGAGGCAGGAGTCAAATTTAGGTCTTCATGACTCCAAATCTAGTATTCTATTCATTTAAGCCATCTAAACCATGGGTCCTCAAATATTGAAGCATGAGAATTAATTAAATATTATAAATAAGAATTCTACTTGATATCAAATATGAGGACATTTAATTTCCATTTATTTAGGAAGCAAAAAAAAGCAGCAGTGAATTCATTTTCTAAATAGTCAAGTCGATAAGCATTTTTTAATTGCCTATTATGTACCAGGCACTGGGGATACAAGGACAGGCAAAAACACTGTCTCTGATCTCAAGGAGCTCCCAGTTCAATATGGGAGTCAACATGAAAGCAACTATGCATAGAAAAGATACAGACAGGATAAGATGGAGGTAATCTCAGAAGGAAACACTAGCAATAAGAGGGAATGGGGAAAGCCTCTTGCAGATGTTAAGATGTTAGCTGAGACTTAAAAGAAGCCAAGGAAATGGATGGAAAGAAGGGGACATTTGGGACAACCGGAATAGTATGCAGGAGATGGAGTGCCTTGTAGGAGGAGGAGTAGCAGGTCTGGAGTCATTAGATCATGGAGAGTAAGGAATAAGAAGATTGGAAAAGTAGGAAGGGAACGGAGTGTGGAGAGTTTTAAAAGCTAACCAAACAGAGGATTTTATATTTGGTTCTAGAGGCACTAGGAAAAAAAGACCAACAGCTTAGGATGGCAACTTTGATAGTTAAGTAGAAGAAATATTGGAATGATGAGAGACTTGAAATAGGGAAGACTAACCTATGGGCTATTACAATAGTCCTGGCATGTCATAATGAAGGCATTAGCTGGTGTACCAGGATGATGGTGGCAGTGAGAGAGCAAAGAAAATGGCATATATAAGAGATGCTGCAAGGCGTATTTGTCAGGAGTTGGCAACATATTGGCTATGGAGGGCTTAGGAGGTGTGTGAAGTTAAGGATGATACTTAGGCTATCAAACTGGTGGTGCCTTCCACAGTCAAACAGAAGTTAGGAAGAATGTTTCTGCAGTCCAGTTACTTAATATTTGTTGAAATGAATTAGTTAAAAACCGCATAGGGCCATTGCATATCAAAGGACAGCTTTTAGTTCAATATTTTTATATAAAGTTAACTGCAGGAAAAATAAGATATTAGTTCATGAAGGTGAGCTGTAGTTCGGCTATAGGAGGTGACCAATAATTTTTATGAATGATTCACTGGTCAGGAGTTTAATATTAAACTGCAGCAAACTGGAAATACTGTGGAAACCCTCACACTAACCTTTACACCTATTTAAAAAATACGTCATCGGTGATCATAGAAAGAGGAAATGTGGTATATAGTAAAAGGGGCAATGAACATGTAGGTAGAAGACGTTGCTCAGCTCTACTGCTGCCTGTATGACTATGGTAGATAGAGCATTGGTCTTGGAGTTAGGAATACTTGAGTTCAAATCCAGTGTTAGCCACTTCTAGCTATATGACCCTGGGAAAGTTATTTCATCTCCCCCTAGTTCCATATTTATATAATGGGGATGACAAAGAGATCTACTTCTCAAGGAAGTTACGAGGATAAAATGAAATAATATTTGTAAAGTGCTTTGCAAACCTTAAAGTGCTATACAAATGCTAGCAATTATTATTTGCCTCAATGGACCTCAGTTTCCTCTTCTGAAAAAGGAGGGGTTTGACAGGAGAATTTGTACACAGTAACAGCAATGCTGTATGATGATCAACTGTGAATAACTTAGCTATTCTAAGCAATCCAAAGATCCAAGCTAATTCCAAAGGGCTCCTTATGAAAAATGCCATCCACCTACACAGAAAGACTGATGGAGTCTGAAACAGACTATTTTTTTACTTTATTTTTTGTGGTGTTTCATTATTTATTTGTGTTCTCTTTCACAACATGATGAATATGGAAATGTGCTTTGCAAGCTTGCATGTGTATAACCTATATCAAATTGCCTGCTGTCTCAGAGAAAGGGATTGGGAAGGAGGGGAGAGAATGTGAAACTAGAAACAATTTTTTAACAAATGTTAAAAATAGTTTTTTACATGTTATTAGAGAAAAATAAAATATGAAATGGGGGAGGGGGAAAAGGCTGGGGTTGAACAAGGTGGCCTATAAGATATTTACCAGCTTTAGATTTGTGAGTCTATGAACAATACATTTAGACTAGGAATCAATTTTATGAGAAGATAATCTCTGTAATCAAAAAGGGAACAGTGTTCATAAAGGAGCTGGTCTCTCTCCCCATTGGTGCCAGAAGTTAAACAACTAGCCAGCACAAAAGTCAATCATGAAACTGGCCACAACATAAAATTTAGCTTCTGCCTCATGTGTTGCTGATCTGGGGGGTTGGGAGGGGAGGTAAAGATGCAGTCCTTATCTTGACATCTGCATTTTGTGGTGGCCAAATCCTTTTGACATGAGGGTAGCAAGACTTGTTCCTCTTATTAAAACACTATGTGCATGTGGGCTGGAAGTTCAGCCAGTGGCCATACCAATCAGTTCAAAAAGGACACTCAATAGCTCTTTGATTCAGAAATGGTATTTATAAGGGAGTTTGAAGAGGTCAGAGTGAACCAAGGGACTGTCTGGTATAGAGTTTGTGGTCTTCCTGAAGGCATTTTTCATTGTGGTTCTAAACCTTCGGAAGCCTAGTCAAGAATCTGCACATCTGTGGCATCCTTGAAAAAGAAAAATATTGAAAAAAGTTTCCTGCCAAAATTTCCATCTTAGTGAAATACTTTCAGACCTGCTGGACCACAAGGTTCGTAAAGACAGAGGTTTTGTTTGCTCTAAACATAATGTGTCTCCTAGAAACTGGGATAATGCCCTCTTCCCTGAGAGATATTTCATTGATGTTTGTTGAGTAGAATTAAGTCCAAGAGAGAGTGTGTGAAAACCCATATGATTAAGTTGCATCTAACATTGACAAGTTCAGGCTTTAGACTCAGTTGCCATTTCACATACAATTAAGAAGAAGTAATGATGTTTAAAAAATAAGAATGCACGATGATAGATTGGCTAACTACATCTTTTGGTGGTATTTTTTGGTCATATGATCAAGGATAATGTTAAGCCTTTTGATTCTGAAATTTATACACATTTATTATTGTGTCAATAGCCATGAATATATAGCCCTTGGATTATAATTCCCCCTTAGTCCAAAGGCTTCCAAGATAATTGTCTTTGGAGATCAACTAGGGTAAGTAACTACTTTCTTGAATCTGTTGGACTCAATTCAGTAAAAATGTATTAAAGGTTAAGAACGGGGCACAAGTAACAGTGCACATGAGATCAGGGTCTGCTGACAAATAGCCAATTCCCCACGTCTATGTGAGCCTCTGGAAGCCAAGTGACTAGTCTATACCTAAAAATATGGAGGCAGCATGTCTCCTTCCTATAAAGGATCTGCATTTTCATCAGTGTGACGAGATTTTTTTTTTTCTACAGACACAGGGCTGGTAGAGAAGAAAAGTTCCTCACTCTGTACCAGGGGTGTGCTGATAAATGTTTAACAACTCTCTGGCCAGTGGGTGTAGGAGAACATATGCTGGGCACATGTTTAAGTTTCATCTCCAGTATTAACATTTTCTCCATCACTTTCTTAAGTTTAGACAATTAACAAAATAATGTCAAGCACTGATTTGTAACACCTGCTGATTTTTGAGGTGTAAACGCTCACCCTGATGGTTTAACAATTGGCTGGGTCAGGACCTAATTGGAGCTGACTCTAGACCACCTCTGCTCGGTATGCAACTTAGTGCTAAACATCTCTCCAGAGGGAGTTAGGCTAGTCCATGGACAAGAACTATATGGGCTATTTATTACTGGACCTTGCACACAACAGATATGCCACAGGTGTTTGTAGAACTGAGGTGAATGTAACAAAAATGGCTCTGAATTCATTTTTTGGACTCCATGCACTCTTCTTTTGCTTTTCTAGTAGGGTTAGAGGAAGAAGTGAAATCATTCTCTGCCTTCAATTCTGACTTCTCACCTTTTTGGAATGTAATTGGGAGTGTGGAGGGATAGGCAAGTCTGGAACCATATCTCCCCAAAGAAGTGGGGGAGGAAAAGGAGATTGTAAAAAATCATTACCTCTATTTTTTGGCTAGGTGGCACAGTGAGTAGAATGCTGAGAATCAGGAAGATCTAAGTTTAAATTTGGCCTCAGGCACTGACTAGCTGTGTGACTCTGGACAAGTCATTTGCCTAAGAGCCTCATCTGTAAAATGAGTTGGAGAAGGAAATGGCAGACCACTCCAGTAGCTTTGCTGAGAAAACCCTAAATGGGGACATGGCTGAAACAACTGGAAAATAACTATATTTTATTCCAGATAATATCCTCAAGTTAATAAAATATTTTGATAACTCAGGTCATTCTCCATGACACCCTTTTCTCTCTGAATGCTAATCAGTATTGAATGGGACCAGGATGAAGGGAAGCTCTTTTTTTATTTTTAACAATATATTAACACTGGGTCAAAGGACATACAGCTGGGAAAGACATTTGAGATTCTCCCTTATTTTACACACGAGAAGATAGTCCCAGAGAAATGAAGTCATGTGCTGAAGATCACATATTTTGTGACTGGCAGATCTGGGATCAGAACCCAAGTCCTTATGGCAGCTGACAAAGGGAAGAACTTGAAAAGATCCCTTGAACTATACACTTGCCTTAGAAATTTTGTGTTGATTGTGGTCCTTGACACTTAAAAGAAACCAGTAGGATTTTTATCAGTGGAAATGACATCGGTGAAGAAGTATCTCCATCTGCTTTGCCATTGCACTTACAGAATGATGGGCTTTTCCATCTGACTTGTTCCAGCAAATGTATGTCTCCTCAAATGTGAGCTCCTTGAGCACAGTGCTTTTTGCATAGTAAGTAAAGCTTCATTAAAGCTTCACTCATTCACTCACTGGAAAAGTCTATGATTGCACATCAGGTAACAAAATACTCAAGCCATCCTGATGATTCTGATATTTGGGAGTCCATCATTAACAGAACAATAATCCTAGGGCTATTGCTAGTGGCATTAGTGTGATCTGATGGTCTGGCTTACCAAATGGGCATCATTTTGATTTATGGGACTTCAAAGGTCAAAATACTACTCTTATTAGAAATGATCACCTACCAATAGCTCTGGTTAATACTATGTGTGTGTGTGTGTGTGTGTGTGTGTGGGTGTGTGTGTGTGTGTGTGGGTGTGTGTACACACACATTCCCACTTCCAGAGAGTTAATATTCCTCTCCAGGCTCCACTGAACTTCACCTGTCATGAGCAATTTTTCACCCTGACATTTCACTCTAGTTTTTGGGATGCACAGATTGGAAGTACTTTCCTGCTGCCTCTCCAAATGATTGGATGGCTCTTCCAGAACCTTCATTTAAGGAGGTTACTAGGACAGTCATATCTAATTCCTTTCAACGCTGCCCTGTGGACTTCCCCTACTATTCTCCTATGGGCTCAGAAACCTTTGTACTCCCACCCATTTCTCAGATTGCTTTTATGTATTTGTCTTCCCCAATAAAAATGTAAGCTTTTTGGGGGCAGGGATTAGTGTCCTGTCTTCACATATTTATATTACCAGAACTTAACACAGTGTCTGGCACTTAGTAATAATAAATGCTTATTCACTGACTAAATATATGCAAACTTTTAGAAAGATTTTTAAAACCACTTCTGGAATTAGAGATGACAAAAGTTGTTTTTTTTATTCTCTTTGTCGAGACCAATATGGTAGCTCAATACTTCCAAATAAAGTCATTTGTTATATTTCCTACATGAAGATCATTTATCTCAAATGCTTCAACAGAAAGAGAAACATGCTTGTTTATTTTGTTCAGTAATTTATATATATGGGAATGAATATGATCTCTACCATATTGGATTTAGCTTTAAAAAATTTCAAGTTTCAGCAGTTCTGAAGTTTTTGCTTCTAATTAGTTTTAATTTTCAATTCCAGTGATAAAGACAATAGCAGATTCTTGGATTCCACCTTGCATAAAGTATTTGTCTCTTATCTATCTGTCTGTCTGTCTATATTACTTAAAGGAACTTTATGTGGGAATTCAGCAGAGCTGGATTCAGACTGGACTGGACAATGACTTTTCTAGTTCTAATGTATTTTTAAAAAGCACCATTTTGATCGTTACCTGTGTCTTGTGAAGTTCCATTGGGCTTGGGTCTACCAGCTCCACTTGTCCTATTTTTGCCTTCAAAGAAAGTGGGAATCAAAGGTTAAAATATTTTTTTTAGAATAATTTAACAGACAGGGAAAACAAGAGGATCTGGAATTTTATTGTTTGTTCATTTATTATGAATAATAGGTAGAAGAAAAAAAATAGGGAAGATGGGGAAATCAAGTTAGATTTTGAAACCACTGACCTAAACCCTCCTTTTAAAAATCTCTATTATACTTGAAGCTATATTGTTCACTAGATCTATAATTTTATTGGTATAGGGGGCCTTCTGGGTACTAAAACTTTCAATTCAGATCAGTACTTTGTAATTTATCATGTTGGAGATTTGCCTAGAGCATTGAGAAGTTATGATTTATGAAGGGTTATAGAGCTGATGGGACAGTGAGGCTGTTGATAGAGCACCAGGTGTGGAGTCAGGAAGCTCTGAGTCCAAATCCAGTCTTGGACACTTGCTAGCTATATGACCCTGGGCAAGTCACTTAACCCCTATTTGCCTCAGTTCCTCATCTGTAAAATGGAGACACATTGGAGATGGAAATGGCAGCTCACTCCAGTATTATAAGAAAATGCCATACACAAAATCCATGGAGGTTACACAGAATTGGATACTATTGAACAACAACAAAATAGGTGAGGGGCAGTATATGATCCCAGATGTTTCTGGATTTGAAGATATCTACAGCTAGTTGGCTCCTATCCTACCTTCCACCCACCCTGCACAAAACCTGGCTCTTATTGTCTCTCTTCCTCTCTCTCCATTCACTTCTCAATCATCCAAGTTAAGTACCTAATTACCTTTCATTTTGTTGTTGCTGTTGTAGAGTTGTGATCAACTCTTTTTGTGGCCCCATTTGGGCTTTTCTTGACCAAGACACCGGAATGGCTGACCATTTTCTTCTTCAGCTCATTTTGCTGATGAGGAAACTGAGGCAAATGGGGTTAAGTAACTTGCCCAGGGTTACATAGCTAGAAAGTGTCTGAGGCTAGATTTGAACTCTTGAAGATGACCTCAGGCACTCTATTCATTGAGCCCCTTAGCTACAAATTAGTGTGGCAGATTGCTACAGTTTTTAGAACATAGTATTCTGTGGTGAAGACCTCAAAGTTACTTTGCAAAATTCCTATCTTTTAGGGCCCAGTAAGTGTCATTTCCACAAGAAAGTCTTTAAGATGCTTCTTGCCTAGAGAGCTCTCCTCCTCTACATGTCTTCATTGCTTTTCTTATAACCACTAAGTAGGCATGCCTATATGTCTTAACTCTTTATTAGTGCTAGGAATGCCTCAAGGATAGGGAGGGACCTTATTAAATACTGTCTGTGGTAGTGGAGAGAGTAATTAATAGACTTGAAACCAGGAAGATTTGATTTTGAAAACTGCCTCAAACTCTCTGTAACCCTGGGCAAATCACCTAAGCTCTCTCAGCCTGTTTCTTCACCTATAAAATGGGCACGATGATAGAACCCATCTTACAGGTTTACTATGAAGATGAAATTAGATAATACATAGCAATAATTTTGCAAATCTTAAAGAGCTATATATATGCATATATGTTAGCAATTAGTAATATAAACTATTTAGTGTTCCCCATATATCTATGCTTATACGGATTTATGTGCATATATATATGCATGAGTGTTTGATTTGGTCTGATTCATTATATTAGGTAAATGTTGAAATTATTTGATCATTTCCAATAAAATTTTTATTTTTTTTTAAATTAGCATTTATATAATGCTTTATGTTTTGCAAAGTCCTTTATGTATATTAACTCATTTGATCCTTCCATCAATACAGGGAGGTATTAAAGGGACTTATTAATCCAACTTTAGAGGTGAGGAAACTGAGGCATAGAGAAGTTAAGTGATTTGCCCAGGATCACCCAACCAGGAAGTGTCTGAGGCAGAATTTGAATTCAGATCTTCCAAATGCCAAACCTTGTTCTTTATCCACTGTCAGTTGTCTGTTTCTATACGGTTTGAAAAAAATTGAGATTTTCACTAGGTAGAGTATGCATAAATAAAACCAATTGCCTGGTGTTTGGATCAAGCTTCTTTTCTTTTAAGATGGTGAGAAGGAAATGAAAAGAAGAGGATAGAAAATGTATTCTGAGGGGTGCTAAGGAAGAAGCTACCCTTTTGTCGTGCTTTCCAAAATGGAGTCTGGAGCTCCCTAGAGAGGTGTCTCAAAAGTTTTAATGCAGTGCAGGAGCTGTATGTTTGTCACTCCAAAGCAATTTAAAATGAAAAATTGTTAGCCGTTCTTATCCATCTAACTAAGCATGAATGGATTAGTGCTCCTCCTGCATACAAATGAGACTGGCTTTAAAGTCCATCTAAAAGTGAAATAGAAGGGGTCCCTTTGGGGAGAAAAACAATGAAAAAATACCGCAACCAACAGATAAACCTCGAGCAGCAGCACAATAGAGTGGAATAAGCATTGGCTGAGGAATCAGGGAAGACCTGGCTTCTAACCCCACCCCTGGCACTAATCAATGGCTTATGCAACCTGGGATCATCTAGTTCACTACTCAGTGCCTCTGTTTCCCCATATGTAAAGTAAAGGAATTGGGTTATGTGTATGAGTCCTTAACCTAATTGCTTTTGGCAATAACACTCTAGCATTCCTGATATGGGGAAGAGAGAAAGAAGCAGAAAAGGGAGAGACAGAAGAGGGGAGAAATTGGGGCATGGGGAAAGAGAGAGGGGTGGGGAGAGACAGGGAGACAGAGAGACACACAGAGACACACAGAGAGCCAGAGAGAGAGGGAGAGAGACAATCATAACTTACCAGGTTTGACAAGTTTCCTCCTTACAGTAGTAGTGTATACTTTACTTGGTGCTGAAACAGAAAAAATAATTTGTGTTTAAGAGCTAAATCTTTTATGTATGCCAAAGGGAAGAGAGAGCCCGGAGTTTAAAGAGGGTCCGAAAGGAATGAATGCTGAAGCAGCTACATGGAAACACGTTCTCTTCCCAACGGCCTCCGCGCCACTCCGTCCACATTTCCGCCATCATCCTTGCCTCCCCTCTTCATTACCACCTTGCACTCTGTCTCTGGGTCCCTCAACTCGGACAGATGGCTCTCTGCTTTCTCTTGCCCAGAACCAAGCCTTGATACCACTTTCCCGGCTTTCTCTACACTGTGCTTCCACCAATAGCAGCCTCACTCACGGCTCTGCTTTCTATTTTGCTTAGCTTCCTTAGAACTAGCTTATACTCATTGAGAGCAGGGATTGTCTTGCTTATTTTTATTTGTTTCTCCTATGTCTCGGCATAGCATCTGGCATATAGGAAACACCTAACAGATACTTCTCTACCTATGACTGCAGGAACAAAAGGTTTCCTGCATACTTGATAAGAGATCGGAGCACTGTGCTTTGCGCCGAGGATACAAACAGAAAAGTCAGTTTGTGTTCTCAAGTAGATTCAAACCTGACTGTGCGGAGACCCGAGTCAGATGGAAAGGTCCCATGGTCCTTGGGAGGCAGTGGCCAAGCAGATGGTCACAGATCTTCTTTAATGTTATTTTCACTAATAAAAGCTCATGCATTTTAAATGTTAAACCATTTGACAGGACTTCAGTGTCTAAACGGGTGCTTTTTGTGTCTTCTTCAATAGTTTAGATCTGACTGACTGCCTGCCTGTCTTTAAAGCATATGCATTTCAGACATAAAGATGCTCATCCTTAAAAGAAAAAAAAATTAACTAATTCTTAAAAAGCAGAAATACAGGTAGCAAGAGTGAGGTAAGCTATTCCTACAATGGATGCAAGGGATTCAGATTCAGTTAGTGAAATTCTCTGGAAAAAGCCCGAAGTTATCCTGATGGATACTTGACATAAAAAATAAATCTTCCATACATTTTTTCAATATTCTGAATGAGAAACATTGAAAGAATTGGCTTCATAGCAATCAGAGAAAGGTATTTGTAGGTAGGCAAATTCCGATTCCTTAGAACACATGGTTTCAGCTAACAGAATGTCCAGATGTTTGCTGGAATTAGAGAAACATGATTAGTCAAAGTAGTTTCTAGGATTGAAGAAAAATGGATTTCTAGCTCCAGGCTGTTCCCTAATATTGCTGAAGAATTAAACCAACAGGGTTGATATCCCTTAAATAAGCAGGAAAATGGAGATAAAAATGAACCTCTACCCTTTAAAAGGTTATCCTTTGAGTAAGCAGAACAGCTATTTTGGAAAATAGCCTTTTGTTTTTGCCTCTAATGTTGGTTTCTCTAATGATATCACAATTATTTTTTTTAATCCTTACCTCTCAACTTAGAAGCAGTACTAAATATTGATTTCAAAGCAGAAGAGAAATAAGGGTAATTGGTTTTGGTAGGAAGTGTCTGAGGCAAAGTTTGAACCCAGGACCTCCTGTTTCCAGGAGGTTGTCCTGGAAACTACCTAGTTGTCCCCATCACAATTACTTTTTAAAGGAAGTTTTCAATTTTGAACATAGAAAGCACATTCTCATGTGCTGATTTAAATTTAAATTTGAAACCAGATGTACCTAAATAAGGGTTTGAAAATAGGACTCTGAAGTTTCTGCTAGGTTCCAATATTTGGAAAAAATACATTCTCTTTCTGAGTTGGCCAGAGGATAGACAATTTCAGAGATGAGAAAAAATAGCTTCTCCTGAAAACACAAATAGGTATGGAGAAGTAAGAGGGAAGACTAGGTATATGTTAATACCTGGAGATGGATAAGAGGACCCAATGATAAGAAGAAGAAAGCTCATTATTTTAAAATATTTTTGGCTGTTTCACACATCTGTCTTGTCGGCCCTGTTCTTTCTTGTTTGATCTCTGGAAAACAAATTACTGTAGTAGCAGTTTGACTATAGGTGGAAAATTTTATTCTGTATCTAGCTAATATAAAATCTGACCATGGCTCATAATTGATGTTATTTTGAAAGAGACCTCATTTTATGAATGCTCTGTCTGTATCAATACCAAAACTACTGTTTTTGTTTAATCAACCCAATTCCATTGAGTACATATTAAGCACCAATTCTATGCAAGGTGGGTCCAAAGTCTTGTAGACCTAACAAAAAAATTATGACTGCTGTATAAATTTACTCTATATTATATATATATTATATCTATATATATAGATATATATAACATATATATCTATATATTATAACTTCTATATTCTTCGTAGAGCAATTCTACCACTTAACTTGACACTGTGAATTCCCATTACTTATTTTTTCCTATTTTAAAACTAGAATCAGAGAATGGGAGAGCCAGGAAAGACCAGAGAGATCATCTTGTCCAACCCTCTTAGGTGACTTGCCCAAGGTTTCATAATCAGTTGACTGCAGAACTAGGACTAGAGCCTGATCCCCTGATTCCAACTCCAGAGCTTTCCCTCCACCATATCCAGTGCTGCCTCCTGCCATCAACTTTATGGACAAATATTTAGCTAGTACTGGAAAGAATTTTTCTTTCAAACCATATAATCAGCTTGTGTCATTTGGATGACTTTGTCCCCACATTCTAAGGTGGTAATTTATATGTACTCATAAATCAGCAATAGATGTGTCAAACATACACATAAATAAAACCTGTTTAAAAGGGTATACTATGACCCATTTTTAAAAGTTTCCAATGTAAAGATTTTGATATACAGAATTTAGCCATATTTTGGTCCAATATAAATAGTCCTCTTTAAAATTGCTATAGATTTAGCTTGGGCTTTCCAAAACAAATGTTAAAAATGAACAGAGGAATTTATTTTACACACATACACACATTCATTGGTATAACACAACATGCTTTATAATTATTTCATTGCTTTAATCCTCATCTACTCTTAATGCATGAGTAAAAATATGAAGGGCAAAATCAAGCCTATTTTTTTGATCCACATAATCCCATTGTAAAGATATTATCCTAAAAATTTAGGACAGATGCTAAAAAATTTTTTAAATGCAAAAAAGAAAGAAAAATGGACCTATTAGGTACAAAAATATTCATAGATGTTTTATTTGTAATAAATACTTGAAAGGATAAAAGTTGCTTGGCATAAGGAAAAAACTCAGAACTATTTTAATTTGCATTTCTCTCATTAGTGAGTTGCATATTTTATGGTTTTCTTGTACCAATTTGAAATTCTTTTGAGAATCCTTTGTTTACATCTTTTGACTATTCATTGGGGAATGACTTTTTTCCATATATTTCTGTTAGTTTCCTGGATATCTTGAATATCTGATCCTTCTCAAAAATACCTGATACATTTTTCAATCTGGTCACTTTTATTTTTGTCCTAGTTACCTTAATTTGTTTGCACAAACATTTTCATTTTCATGTAAACAAAATTATTGTTTTTGTCTTTTGTAATTGTTCCATTCTTTGAATGGGTTCCCCTATACATAGCTATGAAAGGTATCTGATCTGGCTCTCTTCTAAATTTTTTTAATTTAGAAGATCATATAATCTTCAATATTTAAATGACATCCATTTTGAGTTTCTGCCAGGTTACTTTCCAGTTTTCCAACTTTTACCAAATATGGAGTTCTTTCTTGGGAAATTTGTGATTCTAGGCTTATCATATGCTAGATATTGAATTTAATTATTTCTGATTCTTCTCTGCCTACTACATGTTTAGTGTACATATCTGTGCTCTCCAAGGACTTTTCAGTTTAGACAACTCTGGAGAATTGGTGATTTCCTCTGTAAGTGCAATAATTAAAACTGCAAATTAATTGTGCCCACTAGCATTATAAGTGGGACCAAACTAAAAATAATTCTTTCATATGTAGGATTTTAGAAATATGCTACCAGTATATGTTTGATCTCTAATGGGAGCATACTTTTTAAAGCTAGTATTTTTAAAACAAACAAACCCTGAATATAATTGCTGAATACTTTATAAAAAACACACATTTTAGTCCACAGACCTCAAGTCTGCTATGAAACAATTAAACCAAAAAAAGGGGGAAGCCCTAAAATTTCAATGAGCATAACTAAAAGAAAGCCAATAATTGACATTTTGTTTCTGTGGTAACACTCTTGAACAAGTTTCCAAAATGATCTGATATTCTTAATATTAACTCATAGATTTAAGTAAACCAGAGCAGATTTGGGGGAAAAGTATAATTCAAACATGACTGACCAAATGCAATTCATCTGGTTGACTAACAAGTACTATTAGCTTTTTCCTTTTCTTTCCATTTTGTATTCTTGAGTCTCTCATAAGTTTGGGATTCTGGATAATTATTTCAACCTTTATATGGATGATAATGAGTTTGACCTTTATTTAGGGGAAATGTCAGACATTTATTGAGTATTCTAGTGGAAAACATAATTATCCCTGTCTAGAAACACACAAATACCATTTTCTTCTCTAGAAATGAAGTAAATGACTTTTTCATAATTTTGTCTTCCCTGTTCACTATTCTATGTCCAAAAAGTTTAATACTTTCTTTTACTTTCATTTATTTAGCTCAAATGGAATCCCTGGAAGGAAATTGCTTTCTCCAAAATTCCAGTCTCTTAATTGCCAAATCTTATGATCTTTTCTTAGACCTCTCTGTACCATTTGGCACTGCTGACCATATGCTTCTCCTGAAAACTCTCTATTCTCTGAGTTTTCAGCACCACTACTCTTTCTCTCTCCTGATTTTTCTCTTGCTTTTTTGACTTCTCAGTCTTCTCTGTTGAATCATCATCAATATTACTCCCCATTGAGTATATTCAAAGGCTCTATTCTTGGTCCTTTTCTCATTCTTTACTCTTAGTGACCTCATTAGTTCCTATGGTTTTAATTACCATATGTAGATGAGTCCCAGACCTATATATTTCTACCTCATGTCTATCCTGATCATTCTTACTTTACCCATTGTTCCAGGAAATTTCAAAACGGATGTCCCAAAGACATCTCAACGTCTAAAGCCCAACTTTGCTGTCTTTTCTTCCAAATTCACTCCTCTATCATATTTCTTCTTTTTGTCAAGGATACCACATTCTTCCAGCATCCCATGTTATAATCTTGAGATTGTCCTCAACTTTTTACTTGCCCTCATTTCACAAATCTTGGCTCTGCTTCCAGATCTTTTGCATCACACCTTTCTCCAAATAACCACCTTCTTAATTATCATCTACCTCTTGTCTGGACTATCACCATAGGTCCTAATTGGCTTCCCTGACTCATTTCTCCCTATACTAATCCACATAGCTGCTTAATGATTTTCTTTAAGTAGATATGACTGTGCCATTCCCATATTCACTAGCTTCCAGTAGCTCTCTAGGAACTCAAGGATAAAATGTCATCTCTTCTTTTAAAGCTCTTTAAAACCTCACCCTAATCTATCCTTCCAGCCTCATTATACAGTTAGTCGTCTTCTCATACTCTACAATCTAGTCAAACTGGCCTTCTCTCTGTTTCTTAAAGTATTCCAGTTTCCAGCTCCTCACTTTTGCAGTGGGCATTCCTCATGCCTAGAATATACTCCTTTCTCATTTCCACTCTCTCATTTCTTTCAGGAATCACTTTCTTTATGAAGATTTCATGATTCCAATGGATAGCACCCTTCATCTCTAAATATCTTGGATTTGTCTACTTTGTATTTATTTTGTCATTATTTGCCTCAATTTACTGATTATTCTGTGGATTTATCTTCTATCTACCCAGGTGCATATATATGTGTATAGCATGTGTATATTATGTGTATATATATATATACATATATTAAGTATTCCAATTTGATATAAAAAAATAAAGCCCTTGAGTGTAGGGATTATTTCATTTTTTGCCTTTGCATCCCAAGAACCTTGCACAGGGCTTGAACCATTGCAATCAGTGATGCTCATTGTTGAGGAAAGCAACTTTATGAATGGGTAAATAACAAGATCAAAGTGCCTTTATTGGTGGTGGAGAGAGGTAGCCAGGTCAGAAGGGAGGAAAGGGGAAGGAAAAAAAGGAGAAAGGGAAATAGAGGAAGGAAGGGGAGAAAGAGAGGGAGAGGGAGATGCAGGGAGTGTTGGGCCTGGAGTCAGGAAGACCTGAGTTCCAATCCAATCACAGAAACTTACTAGCTTTGTAACCTGAGCGAATCACTTTAATTCCATTTGTCTCAGTTTGCTCATGAGTAAAAAGAGCTGGAGAAGGAAATGGGAAGACATTCCAATATCTTTTCCAAGAAAACCCCAAATGGAGTCATGAAGAGTGAGACATGACAAGTGATCCTCATATATAAATTAGCAACCTCCATTTCTCTTTGAATTTGACACCACTGGTTTAGAGCACTGGGAAATTAGGTGATTTGTCCTGTCACAACATCATAGAGTTTGCCTATGTGTCAGAGGCAGAATTTGAACCCAGACTTTTCTGACTTTGAGACCACATCTCTTTCTACTATATCACATTGCTTCTAGACATGACTAGACCAAATGACTTTTAATTGCTGTTTTAAAACCATGTTGTAAAAAAAGTTATCAGGCATAGTTGATTATAAGAGAACAAGTCAGAGAGTAGACCTGAACTAAGATTAAGGGAACCTGTGTTTTTGTTTCAGCTCTTTCTCTAACTGTATAACGGTAGGCAAATCACTTTAGCTCTTTGAAACAGTTTTCTCAATTTTCAAATACCTAGATTGGACTAGGCAATCTGTAGGTCCATTCCAATTCAGACAGAGAAATGGAGCAGAGAGTGAGAGAGAGAGAAAAGGAGGCAGGGAAACAAATAGACCAAGACAAAGATGAAGATTCTTTCTGTTGAAAAGATCAGGAAAAAAAATGTGACAGAATTTAAGCATCTGAAAGAAAAAATGAAGAGAACCTTCATTTTCAATTCCTTGCTTTAAAAAGCAGTCAACCCTCTCTGAAACAGAACTAAAAATTAAAAAAATAATTTTTAACTACATAACATGTTAAATTTGAAGTAAACATGTAGATTTGGTTATAGACCGATACCTGAGAAGAAGGGGACCGGGAAGGTCAGTATCTGTGACAACAGAAATTTTAATTTTGAGAGGGAATTTCTCCCTTGATATAAAATTGGAAAGTGAGAATCCAGTGATGAGAAAAAACGTATTACCCTGAGTTGTCTTTATTCGCTTAGGTGGTCGAGGAGGTTTTGTGGTAGCTGGTTCCTGAGTAGATTGGCTTGTTTCTGCTGAGAGGGAGAAAGAAAGGCACACATTTTGAGAAGTCTAGAAAAAAAATTAAGAGAATAGCACCAGTTTATTGTAGCTAGTGAACAAAGTAGCTTGTAGAAAAGAGATACATAAAATGGGAATTTTTAGCTTTCAAGATTGGTTGATAATAAATTGCACAATGTAGGAGAACATAGTAAGAAGGGAAAAGCATTTATAGAGTGTCTACTCTAGTGCCAGGTATTGTGCCAAGAGCTTTACAAATCTGATTTCACTTGATCCTCACAACACCCCTGTGAGTTAGATGCTGTTAATCAAGCAATGAACAAACATTTATTAAGCACCTATGATGTGCCAAGCATTATTATTTTCTTCATTTTACAGATGAGGCAACTGAGGCAAACAGTGGTTAAGTGGCTTGCCCAAGATCACCCAGCTAGTGAGTAAGTTTGATTTGAATTCAAGTCTCTCGACTCCAGGCTCAATGCTTTCTACACTGTGCCACCAGCTGCCTATGGATAAAACACACACACATATAATTACATGTAACATATATTAATATACTAATTACAATATGGACATATAAATATAATAATGATGCTTCTTTTCTCCATTGTCACATTTTCCTGTTTGGTGATGCAGCTCTCTATTACATTATGTGGATATAGCAAATTATTCATTTTGTCTCTGAGGGGCACTGATGTAATGTTTGTAGTAATGACTTAAGATCTTAGGGTTATAGGCAGAAGGAATCTCACCAGCCAGCTAGTTTAAGCCTTTCATTTCTTGGGTGAAGAAGCTGAGTCTACAAATGAATATTTGCTCATTGTCCAAGGACTGGATTTTGGTTTTTGTTTTTATATCTCACTTACCTAGTGCCTTTTATAGTCAGTCAGAGCCATAGCTACAGATTTTTGAGTGCAGCACTAGTACCACAAACTATGCTTGCATGAAATCACATGGAACATTCCTTCATTTAAGATTAGGGGAAACAGGCACTGGAAAATTGGAATAAGGCTCCTTCTGGGGAAGGTGCCCTGCATTAAAGGTCAGAGAAGAGTATTTCTTTTCACTGATTCATGATTTAATAGGTCCTGGTTTATTTATTAAAATTTCTCAGGCATTTATTTAACTAACTATTCTTACTAGCTAAGCTCTAAGATCTTTGACAAAGAAATGTTAAAAATAGAATTCCCATGTGAAAATAACCTAATTTAACCAAATGTAAGCTTTCTTGAGGAAAAATCAGCTTATCATGCTATCATAGAAAAGAAAGGCATTGAATTTGCTGCCCTTGACCAAAATAAGTCATCATTGTGATCTCTAATTTTCTTTTTCCTCACTGAAAATGCATCTTTTCTGAAGGAAAGAACTTTATTTTGAAATATTACAGGTATAGCTAGGTGGCTTAGTATATTGAGAACAAGGCCCACTTCAGATATTTCGTAGCTGTGTGACCCTGGGCAAGTCACTTAACCCCCATTACCTGGCTCTTACTGTTCACCTCCCTTGGAACCAATACACAGTATTGCTTCTAAGATCAAAGTAAGGTGTTTTATTTAATTTCAGCAGAGACATCCAGGATGGAAGCAAACTTCAATGGTTTTAGTTAAAGAAAATAGAAGGGAGAAATTAAAGCAGATTGTTTGTTTTTGAGTGTGTGTGTGTGTGTGTGTGTGTGTGTGTGTGTGTGTGTGTGTTTGGTATATGCTGTGGTTGGATACTCACAACAAAAATCATTAGTCTAAATGCCTAGTTTGTATGCTAATTTTAGCTCATGCCAAACAAATTGTGGTTTCCATTGATTTTGGTCACTTAGATTCTATATTTTGTCAAACTTTTTTACTTTCCTAGAGAAACCTATTATTCCTTCTCATTCGATCCTACTCAGCATTCCAAGTCTTTCCATTGAAAATCACTTGGGAATTCTCCAGTAAGAACTTTGCCACGAAAATAAGTCAGTTGCATTCCATTTTGTCTTTCTTTTCCTCTTGCATGGTCCAAAGTAGGTGCTTAATAAATACTTGTTAACTTCCTTGCAGTAAAATAATTTACTATTTTGGAAAATCTAATAGATCCAGGTAACTAGAGAAAAGTCTAGCCTAAAAGCAACCATCTTTCATGGGGTGAGATCTCATTAAAGATGGCAGCTTAAACATTGGGGAAATTCAATGTTGGGAAATACTCCAGTGAGGTATTGCCATCTGAAATCTACAAAAGGAAAGAAAATCACAGCCACCCTCAACCTTAGTGTCTTTTGTCAAGTGATACAATGGAAATATTTAAATTCTAATAAAAAACCTTTCCATAATAAATGGATTATAATACAATCAGCTAAAGCTTACAGAGATGACCTGGATATATGGATCTGGAAACTAGAGGGTTTCTGTCTTATTATAAGGTGTCCTGAATTTAAAAACAAAACAAAACACTACCATGAGACATATGGTGGTAATTGGTATTTTGTTTTCTTATAAAAACTAGTTACTTTAGCAATAAGAAAACCAGAAAATAGTTTTCACCTCCTCAAATAATCACATCATATCTCTTTACTATGTAATTATAATAAATGTAATTTTTTTTATTTTGGGCATCTTGGATATCTTGCAGAGGATGTGTGCGCTCTGGAATAATGATGTTGTTGATGCAGGAAAATCTCAGTGTAGAAATTCCCTAGTGTAGAATGACAACTGATATGTAACTTATAGTTTTAAGAAATTTGTAGGATCATTGATTTGTCAAAGGATTTGACCATGGTAACAAACACACACATGTGTGTGTGTGTATGTATATGTGTGTGTGTGTGTGTGTGTGTGTGTGTGCAGTAGAACTTGAACCAAGGTCTCCCTGAATTCAAGGCTGACCTGCTATCCACTATGCCATACTTTCATACACTTTGATAAATTCTGATGTCGTCATCCTACCAAAAAATGAATATTACTACTTATAGATGTTTGGTTTTCTTTTTAGCCTACTTGAATGATACTATTTTTAAAAGTTAAGTTGCCGGAATTTTGTAATTTCTTGTTTTAATATGTTGATGCGTCTACTCCCAGGACTTCACAAAACCACCTGGGAACGAGAGAAGCAAGTGCATATTCCTATCTAATAAAAACAAAATCACATCTTCCTTTCAGATTGGAGAAAAGCAATTTTCCATTATTTGAAACAAAACTATTCAAGAATTTTCGAAATAAGCTCATACGGCTACTATAATGCAGTTGCTAAGAGACCTGTAATTCAACAGAAATATCAAAGGGAGAATTTACCCTTAGTGGTTTGTAGTACAGTTTGACTTGGGCTTGGCGAAATCTTAGGCTTAAAAGGAATGTCCTTTGTCCCCGTGGAAGCTGGAAAAAAAAGAAGTCCAAAGTAGTAAGCTACTGAAATCCAGTATCCACTCCACCAGCTCCAATGCAAAGTACACACAGCATGCCATGGGCTGAAACAGAAAATGGTGCTCTTTAGATGAAATGTAGAGAAAAAAGAATAATGAAAAGAATTTTCAGGAAAATGATTTCTGAACATGAAAATGAGCTTTACAATGTAGAATACTTTGGAACATGCAACTTACAATTTGGCAAGAATTGAGAATGCTAATGGACCCAGTGAATGGATCTTTTCTAGTTATAGTTCAGAGTGTCTGCATTGCAGTGAAAACATTTTTTTTCTATTTTTAAACCAAAATGCAGTGCTCAGTCTTCTATGCCAACGAACAAAGGAAACTAGCAAAAAAAAAGTAAAAGAAAATGAGATGGAATAGGATGAATAGAAATGGTGATATACAAGATGCTCATTCCAAGGCAGACTTGAAACAAGGAGAATTTAAAAAAAAGAATTTTTCAATGAGGGATGGTAAACATTACCCTTTGTTGGCTTTGGTGGTTCAGTTCTAAATGTAACAGGTTCCCGGACTATGTTAAAAGCAAAACAAACACACAGACACACATAAACATTTGTGAGAGCCGCTTCCAGGTCAACACAAATCTCTTCATTTCTAGATATACTAAATGATACATAACATTTATAGTTTCTTCATTCTGAGAAGTTTTTATAATAGGTCACTTGATGGCCCTCTCTTATGGGGCATTGCTCAAGTAACTTAGTTTATCATGGAATCCCAACTCCTCATCCTCTCCTCTGTCATGCTGGGAAAGGTTCTTGAGTGCACAGATTTCTACCTTAAGAATAGACTTACAACTATAACTCCATCTGATCAATGTTGCCATTTTGACAATATCTGAGTGCTCAAGCTGTAATGATTTCTGATATTTTGGCACATACCTTCTCCTGAAAAGTCATTCAGTATTTTGATCAAGGCAAGAATCAGCCACAAATGATGGAGAAGCCTTTAACCCACCTCCTGACAGAGAGCAATGAGCTCAAGATTGCAAAATGAGATACAGGATATTGGACATGACCAATACAAGAATTCATCTGGCTCAACAATTAATATTTATTATAAAAGTTTAGATTTCTTTTTCTATCTTTTTCTTTCAGAGAGGAGTAGGAATAGGGGAAAAATAAAGGCTTGTTAGTTGAAAAATTTCTAATAAAAAAAGCAATTTGGGTATAAAGAAAATAGTGAAAAGCAGTGGATTTTTGGCTTGCTTTCTTGCTTTCATTCACACTATGTATAGTAGGGAAAATCTTGCAGCAAGATAGCCATGTGTTTTAATCTTAAAATACACACATATTTATAGTTTATATAAGCTTCTCCTAACATTATTTTCATTGATAACAAAAACATCTGTATTCATCTAAGAATCAGTTTTTTAAAGAGCCACCTTACTTTCTTGAAAAACAAAATAATGCATTTACCAGGTTTGGTCTGAGAGACATCTGGGCCTGGTTTATGTACATCCCTAGGAGCTGAAAGAAAAATCCCAGGTTATAAGACATTGTGTTCTTTAGGCATCACACCTGATATCTAACAAAACAAGGACATGAAATCCCTCAAGAATGAATGATGGAATGAATAATCTCTTGTTAGTAATGGGGAAAAATGAAGACCATGAAGGAATTTTTTTAAATGGAAAAATGGCATTGCCTTGGAAAGAGCTTTGATATAGACCAACAAAAATATGGAAGTATAATTTTAAGAAGAAGAATTTGCTTTGAGTTTTATTTCATGCCAGACAGTCTTTTACCTTAAATGTAATGAATGCATTCTTAATATATGCATGCCTAACATCTAAGGATAGTAACAGAAAATATCTGTGATACAAGCCAGTAAAGTAAAATGAAAGATGTTCTGATTTGTTGAGTGCCTAGGAAAAGAAGGCATAGAGGGTTAAGCTGAATAATAAAAAGTAATGACAGAAGACAAGCACTTGTGTACAAAAATGAGATTAAAAAGCAAATATGTCACCCTTTATGTGAATCAGTACCTAAAGTGGTTGGCATTGTTGTTCTCAGAATGATGGTTGTTGGGACTGTTTCAGATAACAAAACAAAGATAAGGAAGGTCAGTTTGCATTCCATTTTAATATCACAATCCTGAATTTTTATTGTGCATTTCACATATAGAACAATCTTCAGAGTGAAAAAATGAAAACTCAATAGCAAACATTAAGTGCTTACCACACACAAGACACCGTACTAGGCATTGAAGAGAAAACATTGAAAAATACTATGCTCTTTCCTTAAACAAATAGACAGGGATGTCATTATGTCATTTTATTGGAGAAACACCAAAGCTGGGAATGTATGTCACTGAAACTTTTCTCACAAAGCAAAATCTTTCTTTGAGACCTTCTGGGATTGGGGGATGATACAAGATAGTAAGGCAAAATAAATGATATTCTGGGAAGGAAAACAATGTAAAGGTGCATATTTCTTGTCTGACAATTGCTATTCAATTTTGCCAACATTACCAAAGGAAAGTTTCCTCATCTTTGCTCTCCTTCCTTCTCTCTTATTCCCTTCCTTTTCTAGAAAAGGTATTCCTCCTGAACTGAAAAAATTCCTTGAATTCCATAAGCTATATGGTAGCCAGGTGAAGACTCCAATGTTTCTGGAGTAGAGTTAAGTTTGGGCTTCCTTGGAGAATGTAGCAGTCCACACCTATCTATGGACAAGGGAAATAGTTCAAATGTAAAGATTGTCTTAGGAGAACGCATGCTCAGTCCTGCACGTGGCAAGTAAAGCCTTTGACCCTTGTTCCCAGCTTCCCCCAGGATTAGGCATGAAATCAGGTTTCTCTGTGCTCACCAGGCTGAGACAAACCACACCTATACCTTGTCGTAATTTACAATTAACCAATGGCAATCCACTATGTAATCATCCCTATGTTGCATCTCAATAATAATAAATAGGATCTCCACAAAGAGCCAGCCCTCTTATGTATCACCTCTCACCTGTCTCTGTCTTTCCTGGAGCTTAGCCTCTGGCCAAGCTTATCTTTAACTTCTTCTCCCTATCTCTCTTTCTTTCTCTAAAGACTTTTCTTATTATCATCCTAACCTCTAGCCAGAGTGGTCTGGGTTTAGAGTATTTACTCTAAAGGACCGGGTTTTCCTCTCAGCTAATCTCTATACTACTGTAACCAGGTGTGGTTAATTCAGAGCTACTTAAGGGTCTCGGGTCCTCATGAGGTTATGTAGCTGGGCTTGTTCTGTGGAGCTCATTTGTTAAACATTACATGTGTGTCTGCCTACTTCTTATCCATCTCCTTGGCTTCAGTCCTTCCCCAAGGTCAACCTTCTATCTTTCCTTTTGTGGGAGGGCTGCGGGCCAGCCCCCCACTATAGAGAAGGAAAAAAAAGAAAGAAAGAAAAGCTCTTTTTGAGAGCTTTTTTTTGTTGTTTTGTTTTTTTTTAAATCTGTGTTTAGTCCATCACTAGTTCCTCCTCTGAATGTAGAAAAGGGATATTTATGAAATTTGTATAGCTATAGAAGGGGGAATTGAATTCAGAGGGAAATTAGAGGAAAACAATGTCCTGAAAACCCAAGAAAGAAAAGCCTTTCAGGAGGATGGGAGTAGTCATCAGTGTTAAATGCTACACAGGGGTCAAGAATTATGAGGATGAAGAAAAGGTCATTAGATGTGCCAATGAAGAGATTGTTGGTAACTTTGGAGGAAGAAGTCTCAGCTGAGTGATGAGGAAAGAAACCAATAAAAAGGTCATGAGAAGTGAGTGAGAGAGAGTAAGTAGATACACTGAATGTACACAGTTTTTCCCCCACTTTCTTATAAGCGTTTGACTAAGCATTTTTAGAATTTGAAAGAATGAAGAGATATAATGGGAGAGCTTGAGAGGGTGGTAGGGTCAAAGAAAGGTTGTTTTTTTTTTTTTAAGTACAAAGGTGACTCAAACCCATTTATAGGCAGCAGAATAGGAGCTAGAAAAAAGGGAGAGTTTGAAAATTAGAGAGCAAGAAGGAATACCTGTGAGAGCAAGCTACCCTAAGAGGTGGTTGAATATGGAGCCAATAGCATGCTTTATCAGAGGCTCAAGCAAAGATAGAAAAGATGGAGAATGATGCTTATATCAAGAATTTAACATTTTTATATTAGTGAAAAATGAGAATTCATGAAGAATAATTTCTACTTTCCCAGTAAAGTATTAAATAAAGCTTTGTGCTGAGAAGAGTACAACATGGAAGGCTTCAGGAGAGGAAAAAAAAGGTTTGAAACATTGCCTATTGGGAGTACAATAAGAAGAAAGGATAAAAGGACTACCTTGCTGCAGAGTCCCTTTGTGATTAGATAACACAAATTTTTAGTTGATCTCCTCTGCACAGTAGTTTAATATTTCCTCCAGTACTATTTAACATCTCAAGTAAGAGCAGAGATGGTGTATGTTTGAAGTTTGATAATGCATTAGTGGTGATCACACGAGGGGGTCTGGGATTTGAGTAGAAGACAGAATTACAGTGATGGATAATTATAGAGTCAAGATTAGGAAGGGAGGATAGTGAAGCCAGAGCAAAGATGCTGTCCTGGGAAAGCACAGAGGTATAGATACTGGAGATCACTGTGAGGATGAAGACTAGTAGTTTGGAAAGTCCAATGGCAAGTAGGGAAAAACATTTACTTTTATATCTTGAAGTTTATGGGGAATTATAATGGCAAAACTGAGGAATTTCTAGTTGTAAATTAAGTTTATTGTTTATCTGGAACTTGAAGAAGAAGGCATTTTGATTTACCTCTGCAAATGTGATGAGTATGATTAAACAACAAAGTTTATAACTATTCCGATTAGTTACAGTAATAGACTATACAAAGAAAAGCTAGGATTAAGGAAAGTAGAATCTGAAAAGAGATCTGTTCCTAATAAATCCTCTATACTGTAAATAGTTACTCTTTGCTTACTCTTTTCTTAAAATAGTATTTAGTTCTCTGTAAGAGTTTGGCTTTCTGTTGCTACAAATGACATTGTTTCTCTCTCTCTCTCCTGGCTTTCATTCTTTCTCTCCATCTCTCATCTATACTTCTTCCTCATGAATTATTGATTTTAAAAACTAAAAAAAATTTGCATTATCAAATGGGTAAAGACAAAAGACAGAAATGTAAATGTCTACAGAAATGGTATATAAATAATCTCTTTTCCATATACTCTACTTCAGTTTCAAAAAAGGCTAAATTTCTACCACAAGCAAAATTTCTTCAGGGCACATAAAAGATAGAACTGGGGTGTGCAATGAATTTGGTCCTCCTGTGCAGTTAAAAACTAATGGACTTAAGCAAATTGTGACTTTTATTTTTTCATAAAAAACCTCTATCGTTTCTGTTTCTCAGACTTGCAATATAAATAAGAAACATTAATATGTGACTAAATTGAACACAAGAAAACTAAGATGTCATAATCAAAAGTTTTGTTTTAAATTATAATTTTCTTATACACCCATGCCAAAGAATGCAGAAAATATTTGGTAGAAATGCAAAGATAATTTTTGACTGTCCATTGTGAGTTTGTAGTCTCAGACAGAATGTAGAAACCTAGTAAGAGTTACCTCATAATTTTAAAAAATCCTAATCTTATAATAATAATAATAATAATAATATAGGTATCCATTAGAATGTAAGCTCCTGGAAATTAGGACTGTCTTCCTGCTTATATTTGTATTCCTATTTTAGCACAGTGCCTAACACATAGAAAGCACTTAAGAAATATTGTTTTATTGATGCATGTTGGCATTGGCTCTGGAATTTATATTTGCTTGGCATTATTGTAAGAAAAAATGACTTGCCTGAGATCCATAACTAAATCAGTTTATAGGTAAACTTGACCTCATATCCTCCTGACTCAAAGGCCACCTTTCTATTCATTATGCCATTTTACTACCCCATCATATAACGTTAAACATTCCATAACATAATGATAAAGTGCCACTCATTTATTTTTAAAATGTTTAAAATTGGAAAAAAATGTATTACTCTAAGAGACTTTTTCTTGGGCATTGAAATAGATTAGATAAATAGCTAAATGCTGCCTAGGGTTTTGGATAAGCAACTTTCCAAAGTGTATAATTTAGTCATAGGTAACAACTAACACTGGCAAAACCTATCATAAAGCACAACTAAAAGGGTTCTTTTGCTATAGAAGAACTAAAAAATCAGTTTATGAATTCACAGTCAATTTATCTGAGTTTTTTGATTTTTTGATGCTGTTGATACCAAATCATTAATTCTTTTGGCTAAAAGAGATGAAACAAAGACCTTTGTTATTACAGTTTCCAAAAGGAATACTCCAAATAGATTTTAATTCAGACATGAAATGGACATGGAAAAGAAAAGAAAGCCCTTACTTAGAAGCATGAATATGGCAGATGTGTTCAAATATGCATGCTCCTCTAAATCAGAGTCTTATTAGAAAGCAGTTGTGACAAAAAATCAGATCAATTTAATTTGATTCATTTAATAAAAACATGCCATCATCTATTTAATTTCCTGCCCCTCCAGGAATAAAGCAGATAATTCAAGTGGAAATGCCACCGGTGTACAATGAGAGTTTTGATCCAAATGTTCCCTTAAGCATGTTTATTTTGTACTCTTAGATATGTGAGGGCATTTTGACTCCAGGAGTATCAATGAAAGAGATTTATATTCACAATATTATGGGGTTTTAGAAAAAGGCACAAGTGGCTGACTCAGGAGCAAATGACATGATGCCTCAAAGATAATAATGATAAAAATTGTGAGGAGAAATGTTAAAATTATTGTAGGTTCTTAAAACTGGATATTGCTCGGCCTCTACCACAATCTTGCCATAAGCAAAATGGACAAGTGAGGAGATATCATTACCTAGAGTTGCCTTTGGTTGCTTGATCCTAACTGTACTCTCTTCCAGACCTGCATTACAAACAAATGCATTCATTACATAGAAACCCAAATTCAGATTTCTCTCTGACTTATAGGTATGGAATTGCTAATTTGGCATTAAATTTAACAAAATTTGACAGAAAATATGACTAAAATGATGCTTTTATACAATCATACTTTTATATTATGCATGTTCATAATTAAATTAAAATTAGTAGATTATTAAAGTTATGACATTATATAAATTTAAATCATGGATGTCCATACATTAACAAGTGTTTGGGATAAACTGTGCTTACACAATATACAAGTAATGTTTGCCACGTGAACTTGAAAACAGAAATTGAGCTGCAGAATCACCAAAATATACCATTAAAAATAAGAAACTTATAGTTATTGAATTAAATAATTGGGCAGATTGAACAGACGAGTGGATTCCTGCATCTGTGCCAAGACCACTAGTGAGTGAGTCCAAAGCAAGAGAGAACTAATTCTGTCTTTCCGTGATCCAGATTTCATATGATCATTGAATACAAGGGGAAAAGATATTTCTATATTGGCAAAATGCTCCCTAAAGTTTGAACTTCAAATAGTCTGTTTTTTTTTTTTTTATGAGGGCTTTTTGCTATGGAACATTCTTCTAAAGGAGGTCTGGGGCTGAGGATGAAGACTTGTGAGCTAAGTAATGTTAGTAAGCCTATTTTACAGAAGAAGAAATTAAGTCTGAGAGGTCAAAAAATTTGCCCAGCTAGTAATGTCTATGGCAGGATTCAAACTCATATTTTGCCCACTACAGATATATTTGTCTTATCTATCATGCTGTACAATTTGTATTACTGTGAAGGCAGAGTTTGTTAGGACTTTTCATCAGACCTACCAGGTTGGTCAACTCATTGGCTAGACATTCTAAAATGAGAATTTCTTTAGAAAAGTAGAAACATGAAGCATGTTATCCACCAAAAAATACATGAAACTGGATCTTAGAATAAGTTCTCCTGAGATTATTTTGGTGGAATTTAAGATTATTTTTTATTTCCTAGGGAAAAATTCTTTTTGAGATTAGTTTCCTCAAGGGGGAATTATATTTGTGTCAAATTTGGCTATTGAGTAGCTTTTATACTTCATAATAATGAAATTCAGTTCACAGACAAATCAAGATACCCGCTACCCCCCCCCCCCCCAAACATCACTGGCCCTCTTTGAAAATGGAGGACAGCAACAATCAAAGAAAAGATTGTTTTTCTAGAGTTTAGAGTTTGTTAGATAACAGATTTTTCTGGTCATTTAATAATAGTGCACAAATATTTTACCATCTGTGGTCTGAGATATAACAGGACTTGGGGATGGTTTAGGTGAGGATGCCTGTCTTTCTGCTGGAGCTGAAAAACAAGATTGAAGGTTCTATTTTTTAGATTGCAAATGAGACATAATTTGATACATAGATTCAAAGAATCTTAGAGATGCCATTTTACAGATGAGGAACCTGAAGTTCAGAGAGTTTAAGTGAGTGCCCCGATCACAATGCTAGTAGGTCTCAGAGACAGGACTCAAAACTGAGGCTCTTGACTCAGTATTTTTTTTTTTTATCATTACACAAGAATATATACACAGGGTAGAACTCAAGTCTGCAAGAAAAATTAAACCATTTTGCAGTTATTATTCATATTCACACCATCCCTTTAGGATAACAAGTATGGGTAACTCTCCAGGACACTATGATGACAGCACTCCAAGGCAATGGAAATAGAGAATTAAATAATATCAGCTTCTGCTGCACTCTTACCCAAATTATAAGAAAATAAAAAGAGAAAGTTTACAGGAAAAACCTAAAAGCAGAGATTTTCAACCTTGTTTGTGTCATGGAATTCTTTGGCAATCTGGTGAAGCCTATGGACCCCTCCTCAGAATAATGTTTTTAAGTGGATACAATAAAAGGCAAAGTATTGCAATGAAAACCAATTATGTTCATGCATATACTTTTAAAATATTACAAAGTGAGGCCATAGACCCCAGGTAAAGAATCCCCAGTCTAGAGTAACTTTACTATATAGATTTTCTGGTTAATCATATATATCATAGTAACTATGGATGAGTTCAGTCTTCACAGAAAAAATAGGGCGAGTTTTAGTGTAAATAATCAATTTCAAGAAAAAATGATTTCAGTGGTGAGGTGAGATGGCAGGATTATGCTTTTGGAGAAGGGGAGTCTTTTTTCCAATAAGCAGGGAATAACATTGATTAGAGTTAGCATTATTATCTACTGTCACACATAAACATTTTGATTTTAGTGGACTATATATGAAAATATTTTTAAATGCAAAAGATAAGCATTGACATTGTATGATTTCCATTAGTTTCCTCCCTTCCTTCTTATCTATTCAATTAAGTTCGGTGATGCCAGAAACCTTCAATGCATCCAGAGGGGAAAAAATTGCTACTTTACTCTGTCCTCCCAATTTTCTCCTCTTGTCTAGTTTACACGCCAGTTACCGTGCAGAAGAGAGCAACCGGCAAAGCTGCAGACCTGGGTTCTCTGGGTCTCAAGCCTTCCCAGCTTCGCACGTGTGCACTCTTCCTGTATAAACTTGAAGAAGGCTTTCCTTGCTAGGCTTATAGGAGGTTCCTTTCACTCGCAAATGAGACAAGGACTTATTGTACTTAAAAATTCTTTTCTTCCCATAATCTTAGGAAATGGGGCCACACTGGAAAACCTGAATTCTGTAATACAATTTCGTAACTCAAGCGAGGGATCAGGTATCATTCCCTTCTTTATTTGGAAAACCAGCAGGTCCCTTATGGAAAGACCCAAATTTTGGATTCCATTCTTCTATTTTGTTAAAATGAAACCATGTGACCATGGTTCACACTGCTGGGTTCTTATGCTTTAGAAGGGGGCAGGGACCGGACTTGGACTCCCTCATGAGAAAGCTCCCTCAATCAGGGTAGGTCTGCTTTTTCTCTGCTATAAGTCTTAATTGAGGGGAACACTGAGAGAATTAAATGGCTTTGTCTCAGGTCAATCTGACCTGTTAACACCTATGTGTTAAAGGAAGGATTTGTACTAAGGTCTTCCAAGCTTTTGAAGTCAGCTCCATCTATTATGGCACACCGACTTTCATTTGCGGTATTAATTAGATTAAACTATATTTGGTTTAATCCCAAGAGAAATGCTATTAATTGAAGAATTCTAACTTAAATGCCTTTCAGCACATGCAACATGTCTTTTTTAAAGCTTACCTTCTGTCTTAGTATCAGTTCTAAGGCAGAAGAGGGGCAAGTGATACCCAATTGGGGTTAAATGTGCTCAGAATCACACAATTAAGAAGTGTCTGAGCTTACATTTGAACCCAGCTTCTCTGGGTTGGCACTGTATCTACTGTGCTACTTGGCTACTCTAGCACTTGCATCACATAAGTAAATATACATTTATTATCAAACCTCTGTGTCAGACTAAATTGTGGCATACAATGTGATCCTTGAACAAGTACTAAACAGAAATGTTGGCAATTTACTTTCCAACCACTAACCCCTAGATTGCATTTTCAATCAAGAGTGAAATGAACTGCGTTTGACTTAAGAACAAGATAAGGCATTTACCAGGTAGAGTTGGTGACGCATTCGGGCTTGGTGATATTTTCGGTTTTGAAGCAATGGGTCGTGAACTTGTAGGAGCTGAAAAAAATGGACTTTGTCATGAAATATCTTGGTATCCCACAAAATAGTCATGTTTAACACACAACCATGTCATGCCTAAGTCTAAATGAGCTTAAAAAAGGCATCATTGATGTGGAATTTAGACAGTGAAAGAAAACCCAAGCCTTTGTGGGTAAAAATGTTGGAAGTAGCCTAGATGTAATTCCAGATGCTCCAAGGAAAACAAAACCTGGGAAGTTATAAAACTGAACTGAAGGATGAAGAATCTCCCATTAGTTTTGTTTCAAAGTATACAGACATTGCTTTTGAAAGAATGGGCTTTTGGTCTCTGGATAGGCACACTGAGCTCCTCACATCCACCCATATTTCCATTAACAATGGATACCAACGAGTTGAGTCATTTTTGGCAAAAGAAGAAAGTTGTTTTAGAAAACCAATAATATGAAAGTTCATGGTTTATAAGATTATACGATTCTTTGGCCAGTAAAAGATAAAAGAAGCCCCAGACCGTTTCTACACATTAAAATCATTTTTCATTATGGCTGTTAGCTTGTGGGGATTTGTTTGGTGTGTACATGAGATGTTTTTGGCATAAGGTGGAGACTATCCACTAAGAGATTCTTGGAGAACTCCCTGGAGGCACTGTAATATTCAATGATTTCCCTCTGGTATTGGAGTCCCTACTTGAACCCAGGTCTTCCTGACCAAGGCTGGCTTGCTATCCATTTGGCCAGGGTACATCAGTAACCTGGGGAAGTGTTAAATCATACACTAACACAATAATCAGAATGATAGATAAAAAATTGCCAGTCATCAGGCTTTAAAGTTAATAATAATTTTTGATTTATAGATGAGATACTTTAAGAGAGGCAGAAGAGTTTAGTGGATAGAAAGCTTACCTTGAGGTTAGGAAAACTGAGATGCTGGGTTCAAATTCAGAATTTGATACATTCTAGTCAAATAATAACGTTGGATGATTCAATTAACCTTTCACAACAACATTCAGCTTTCTAAGATTTTAAATTGACAATCACTTATTGATTTGTGTTGAAACAGAGAAAGTTTCCTATGTTCATGTAATCCTTGGTCAGGTAAAAACAAATAAAACACTGTACTTTGAAGTAAATAAATATTTAGTCAATTCAGAGAATTTTCTCATTGTAACTGCCCCAATGGAAAAAAAAAAACCAACAAACCTACACAAAACTAGATTAATTTCACTTCCAGATGGCTTAATTCACCTTTCTTTTCTTTTAAATCTTTACTTTCTCTCTTAGAATCAATACTAAGCATCTGTTCCAAAGCAACAGAGCAGGAAGGGCCAGGCAATGGGGGTTAAGTACCTTGCCCAGGATCATACAGCCAAGAAAGTGTCTGAATCCAGATTTGAACCCAGGATCTGCCATCTCCAGGCCTGGATTTCTATCCACTGAGTCACCTAGCTGCTTCCATTTTCCCCTTTGATAACAGGATCTCTAAATGCCAATGTGTTAACATATTTCCCCCCCTCTGTTTGCTGCACGATAAGGCAAATAAGATTACTAGTGCATGAGACAAATGAATACTCTCCTTTCATCCCCCATACATTCAATGGGAACAACCTATATAATTTGATTGAAATGGGGCCTTTTGGTCTAATTTTTTCTTGAAAGGGTAGCAGACTTCGAATTTCTCTGGGTAATTCTTTTGACAAATCCATTTTATTTAAATATAATAATTTCTTAGATCATGGGTTCTGGACTACCATAATGGTAACTAGCATTTATTAATAACTGTCAAGTTTGCAAAATACTTTACAAAATTATCTCATTTGATCCACAAAACTACCCTTCCTAGTTAGGTGCTATTGTTATCCTCATTATGAGCCCAAGAAGAGGTTAAAGGTCTTGCTCAGGAAGAAAGAACTAATAAGCATCTGAGATGGGATTTGAACTCAAGCTTTCCTGAACTCCAAACTTATTATTCTATTTGTTACACTAAACTGTCTCTTCATATAAATGAAAGCTTCTAATTATTAGGGCTCATAAAAGTAGAGAAGGGTTGTAATTGGCATTCATTTTTGTTAAATATTATTTAGGTCATTTATTATATGACTATAAATATGAAACACAGAATTATAGAATATAGTTTTCATATGCCATTTCCCCATCATAAAATGCACTGTAAAAGGAAAATATTTTCAAGTAACTATTTGCAAAGTCTGATTAGAAATAGCAAAAGGAAGTACCAGGATTTGAGTGCCAGACAATTGTTCACATGAAATTTATATAGAGATATATTTCCAATTCCAGATAAAAATGGTCTATTTTCTTCTCACAAACAGTTATGTGCATGTGCTGATCTTTCTTACTCTGTGCCCGGCTTCCTGAATATATCTGCATTATTGATACCTTTTAAAATGCATGATATAGGGAGTCTATTTCTATCAGATCGTACTATTCCCCGTCGAACTGAAGACGTTTTAAGGCTACCCATTTTTTTTTTATTAATTACATGCTTATATTTTTGTTTGCATAAACTGATGGAGAAAGTCACTTATGGTACAGTAGACTGCAGAAAGCAAGCCTGTGAATCAGAAGCAAGCAGTCTCTGTAAATCACTCAATGGCATTTAGTGAAGCTGCCAAGCTCAGAAAGCTTTGGGGTTGCAAAGATTTTCCACAGTAGATGCTAGGGGTATGGGTGGTGTCAGGATTGGTAAAGTCTCAGAAAAGCTCCATCATTACAGTCTGGCAGTCACTGTGGTATGTCAGAGCCAGAGCCTTTCAGAAAAAAATAAAACACCCATCTTATTCATTGCCCAGTGAAGCTGCTTAAGACTGCTTCAGAAATCTAAATGATTAATAATTTATTGGAAATCTGCTAAGGAAGGATCATGTAAATCTGAAATTGAATCCGTATGCTATTTAAGAGACAATACAATGATGGAAAATAAATGGCAATCTAGCTTGATTTAATGGTCTCATTTTTTTGAGAATAGAAAAATTGAAAGAAGAGCTTAAGAAGATACTGTAAACAACTCAGTCTCAGCTGCTTCTGTGTATCTCATTTATTTTCATTTTACTAAACATAGAACTTAGAGGCCCATGAGCCTGGCCTTTCTTCAGCAGTCTCTAAATTCTCTCTCAGTTGTAATATTCTTTAATTCAATTTACCTGACCAAATAACTTTAGATCTTTTTTCCTAGTACTCTATTTGTGACAAAATATTACTGATCCTTTATCTTTTTTCTCCTCTTGGTGCTTGGTTACATTATTTTTTTTCTAGCAAAGTTTAAAAAGCATAATAGAATTCTTTCCAAATTAATTAGGGTGCATTTAGAATCACTAGCCAGAAGTGGTGTCTAAAATATTACCTTCTGATCTGAATATACAGCAAAAAAAGCTGTCTTACTTTGGATCAATTATTCATAACAAATTTCCTTCAGAAGAATTGCTGGACTTTATGATCAGAATTGCCATATGCTTATGGAGGGTTTGAGGTTAAGATATCACTGTGAAGGCACTTATATGTAGGGATTAGCCATGGTAGGAGCAAGTTCATAATGCCGCCAACTTCCTGCCCTTCTTGGTGACAGATAATGGAATAAAGCGCTTTAAAAACCTTAGAGTGCTATAAAATAACAATCAACAAAAAATGCTATGGACAAAAATCCTCTGGCAGAACCATAAATAATGTGAGATGCTTCTAGGAAAAACTGGTTCATTAATCAAGTGTTGATTCCTTATTTCTGAAGTATAAATCTTTATCTGGAAATTTAGTAACTGACCAGTCCAAAATGCTTAAAGTTGACTCCAGTGCACCCTTGACTCCATCTTTCTTCCCTCCCTGAATACATTTATCCTAGATTTGTCACTGAATGAAAATGAAGGACTTAGTTGTTCAATTAAGACTATTAGCTTACTAAGTCTAGAGTGGGGAATTATAAAAAAGGAGGAATAGGAGAAGATCCTTTAGCTAGGCAAGGAGAATCCTGACCTTTCTAGCAATTTTTACTTGACTTCAACTTCACCCTTCAAGGAAACCAATAATAATTGTCAACTTTGTGCACCCAACAGAACCAACATTATCTTCTATTAAATCTGAAAATCAAAAGAGGCTTGTTGGATTACTGAGAAAAAAAAATCCGTTTAAAGGGGGAAAAGCACAAATAAACAAAATCCTCCCCTCCTCTCACTTAATTCAGGAGGATGGCATAATATATACTCACTGACCAAAACCCTGCTAAAATATCAAATTATACATTACCAGGCTTGACTGAGTGTTGTGTTGTTTTCGTTTTGGGTGGGGCACGTGTTGTCGGTTTTGTAGCTGAAATGAAAAAGACACTAGTTGAAAGCCATTGAACCCTTCCATGTTCAGAAGCTGCTAAATCACAAGGGGCCTCCATATCACCATCCTGCAGATTATGAAAGCTTTTTATGGGTAACAAAAACGGGAGAAAAAGAAACATACAGAAGTTACATTCTGAGTGATTTTTGAGTAGCTAATCTGGGGGAAATAAAGTTGGTAGAATTCCAGAAGAGTCTATGTTGAAATTAGCTTTAGAAAATATAAGAGAATGGTTGTAAATAATGGGGGGTATCAGGACAGTACAGCTTCCATGTTTTCAAGACACAAAAGTAAGCTATTTGAAGTAAGGTTATGTTTAAGTTCTTAATGAGAAATCAAGTTGCCAAGTTATACTCCCAAAGTAAATGCCAATAGTACAAATGAATATTATCTGCAATTCCAAGCATTTGTCATGGAAAAGGGGGGGCCTCTCTGGGAGTATTGTTACACTGTGTCACCTTTCATTATCCAAGTATTAAAATGTTCCAGGGAAAACTCTGAAAAACTAAACCAAGCTTTTAATAATAAAACCAAATGTAAACATCCCATTGGAGAAGGTGGAAAACAGGCTGGTATTCCTGCAACTTAAATGCTGGATATGCATATGCTGGATACCACCAAGGACAAATAGTAGGGATCACATTTGTTAAAATTTAGAGAATATTTTTTCCTTTGAGATTTTTTTGCGGGACAGGGAGATTATCTTGCCCAGTCTGGAAGTGAAGTGGCCATTTAGGGATCTAATCTCACTGCCAATCAACCCTGAAACTACTATAACTCATTTTGTTTCTAACCTGGGTTGGCTCACCCTTCCTCTTAGGAAGCTTAGTTGCCTGCATTTACAGGGGCTTGTCATATTGCTTCTCATTTTAGTGTGGACACCTGATGAGCTCTGGGTTTACGGCGGCTTGGAACTCCTTGACTCAAGCAATCCATTAGCCTCAGACTTACCAGTAGGATTGACTATAAATATATATTATCATACCTAGTGTTAGAAATTACATTTTAGAGCTTTTTGAAAATAAGAGTTGTTAAACGTTTGAATTGGTTGCCGAAAGATTTTGTACAATCTAATTTCTTAGAGGACTTTAAGTGTATACTAACCACGAGATAGATTTAGTTTAGTCTTGTGTGTAAATAACTTAAGAGTAGGGCTTATTTCCTTAAAAGTCTCACTTGTTAGTTCTAGGATCTTGGGCAACCCATTTAACTACTTTGGACCTCTATTTCCTCAGTTGTCAAAAGAGAACAGGCTAAGTGATCACTTTGGTCTTGAAAATTATAATTCTAGACATTCCCCAGCCATGTGATTCCCTACTCACTGAGGCATAAGCCAAGTAAACATTCCCTTCTCCTGAAAAGGAAGTCAAGAAACTTACAACTATAGACAAAATTCCACAAGTAAAGATTGTAAATTATATGAGATGATTCCATGGGAAAATGATAGAGAATGAAGTGGATTCTCAGCCTGGAATAACCCTGTGACATATTTTTCCCACTAGGAAGT
Source organism: Monodelphis domestica (assembly GCF_027887165.1). NCBI lineage: Eukaryota > Metazoa > Chordata > Mammalia > Didelphimorphia > Didelphidae > Monodelphis > Monodelphis domestica. Next base: position 57,935,102 of record NC_077230.1, read on the forward strand.
TCCTCTTGGAATTTTTGCATTTAAGGAAGTGCCTAGGGCCAGCTAAACTTTTCATCTTTTGGCTCTGCTTTTGACCCTATAGACTTTGCTACCATGAATTCCTAGTACTAAGGCACAATGCCCAGTTATAGGGTAAACACTTTATAAATGTATGTTAACTAATTAATTGTATTCATTATGATAATTATAACACTACAACTAAAATTTTGGGGATAACAAATGCAGCTAAGACATATAATATAGCATTTTAGAATAGAGGATGCAGTTGATATTCCAGATTGTAAAAGGAAACATATGCTATAGTTCCATCCACCACCATCAATGAAAGGCATCCCCGAATGCATTAAAATGGTGATCAGAACAATGGTGCTGGATGAAAAGTTGTTCACTTATGTAAAAATGCCACTCCATATAAACCCTTGTGCTTGGATAAGAGTGATGGAAATATTATCACTTTGGGAAAATAAGTTTCCTGTCATATTTTGAGTAAAATATCTATAGAAGTAATTTTGTTTTTTTGGTTATCTCAACACAGTTCTTGATTACACATAGAAATTAGGTACAAGAATAACTGGAATTCACAAATAATCTTCAAGCCTTATTTCTATCATTAATTTCAGTATCCATTTTAAAGGCATCTTTTATTATGGGTAAAATTGATCAACGTCAGTTTAAGCTCTCCTTTCACTTATCATTGAAATCCTCTGGAGGTTTCAGGATATAAAAATAAGAGATTCCAAGGATCTGGGTAATCTCAACCCAACTGGTTCTTCACACATCTTTCAGATTTACTAAAAAGTGAAGCTTACTTACAGAAGGCACAAGAAAATTCTATTACAGAGAGATTTTTATTATAGGTAGCTCCATTATATCATCCTTAAAATTATTTGAATCTCAATTCATGGGATCCACAGGATTCTAGAGCTTCTTCCTGTATTCCCCCCAACCACCCCAGGTTCATTAACATTCTATAAAATAATGAAAGACATAGTTTTGCTAGAATATATTATTAGCTAGAATCTGTATTTTCAGATGATCACAACCAACAAGAATCCTTCATATTTCCTTATTATCAAACATTTCTACAGTAAATGAAAAGTGCTTCTAAATCACTTTAAAATCTATTTTCACAGTATATCTATGGTGGATATGTATATGCATAAACCCAGTTTTTCACAAGGTACATGCTTGGTTAAATTAAATGGCTAAATTAATGGCTAAATTAAATGCATGTACAGAAGAGATATATACATCGTGGATAGATATGGATGCAGGGACAGAAAATTAGGTCACCTATTTTTAGCTCTGTGTTTGCCATATAATTTTTCCAACCCTGTGAATTTCCTCATAGACTCACCTCACATGCAGAAACACAATATAACATATTTACCAAGTTTTGTCTGTGGTACATCTGGCTTGGTCAGTGCTAAAGTTTTGGAAGGCAGAGAAGTTGTCGCTATGGAAGCTGCAAAAAAGTACCCTATGTTATTGGAGGACTACTACAAATAATGAATAAGGATGGGTTTGTGGGGCATAGGTGGATTAAACCCAGCTTTTCACAAAGTACGTGCTTGATTAAGGTCACATTCTAACTTCTCTCAAACAACACCCAAATAAACTCAGGATGGTTTAAGGTCACTCAACCTGTGTTACCTTGGAAAAGGCATTTAAGCTCTCTGGATCTCAGTTTCCTAATCTATAACTTTCTGTCTTTTAAAGCCCGTCGGGACTTGGTACTTTTCACTTTTTCAGGGTTTTTTATCCTTTACACACTTCTACATATGACACAATCCAATGTCCTTTGATTGTTATTTCTGACTATTCCTTATTTTCCTTGCCCAAAATGCTATCATTTCATTGGCTAGAGTTCTCTCCTTCCTCCTCTCTAGTTCTGGATTCCCCAACTTCCTTCAAGTCTTAACTAAAATACCTTTCTGCTAGAAGTCTTTCCCCAATCCCTCTTCATTCTATGGCCTTCCCTCTGTTGAATGCTGTTTGTAGCTTTTTGTATGTTTTCTCCCTCTTAGATTTAAGGCAGCCACTGTCTTTTGCTTTTATGTATCCCCAGTGCTCAGTACAGTGCCACAGTAGGGGCTTAACAAATTCTTGTTGACTTGTAAAGTAGGAGCTAGATGACCTTTAAGACAACTTCATGGTTAAAAGTTAGGTTCAGAGTGAACACTTCTGTGAACCTCACTCTTTCTGCGCTCCTCACTGAAACCCCACTACAACACAAAACACTGTCAATTCTTTTCAAAAAGATAAATAAAAAAGAAATGATGATTAAGCAAACACAACTAGATGAGGTAGTCATGCATATGACTGGGAAGCATAAAATTTTGTGCAGTTAATGAAAATAAAACAAAACAAAACAGATTTTTAATGAGTTTGAATGCAAAGTATTGTGCATGTGAGGAAGAATAACTGGATCACCCTCAATGAGGGATAGAAGACCCAGTTTCAGGGTAGATAGCTGAGCTGCCTAAGGCAGAATCAAGGCTTTATTAAGTATTTGAAGGGAGAGGAACTTATTAGTGATGATGCAATGATGATGCCATGAATAGGAAACCTGGAAAGAAAATGAAGGTTTGGGAGAGAGGGTGACGTTACATGATAGATTCACAACTAGAAAAAACCTGAAATGGCAATGGTGATGATGAGAAAGAAACAGTAGGGAGAGGGAGGCAGCAAGCACATGAGAATAAGCCACTGAAGATACCTCATTACCTATTGTTTCCATGGGTGGCTCAGGCACAGATGTAATAGATTCCAGGACTATATAAAAAAGAAAGAATAGCAATTTAAAAAGATATAATAATGGGACTGGCTGATAAGTATCCTAACTTCAAAGAATAACAACTCTTTCTATAAGATTCACTAAATTCTCTCAACTGGAAAAATTTAACTTAGACATTATTTCTTTTAGAAGAAAAAGAAAGAAGAACAAAGAGCCAAGAAAAAGGGAGGAGGAGAGAAGAAAGAGGAGAAGGAGGAGTAGAAGAAGGAGGAGGAGGAAGAGGAGGAGGAGGAGGAGGAGTAAAGAATGGGGAGAAGAAGAGTGGAGAGAACAGGAAGGACAAGAAAAAGAAGAAATAATCTGTTCTAATCAAATAATCTTCTGGACAAATATGTGATTTTCCTTGCTGACCCTTTCCACAAGGGACTTGGGATATGATCTTGTAGAAGAGACAAAGGGAATCAATTTTCTAATATAACTGGGTTTTGGAAATTGTGTTTTTGGGGGAAATTTGAATGGGGGAAAATAAGTCTGTCTCTTCTACATATCAACAATTATGATTATGTTTTCAAGCTAGCATGCTCTCCATATATTACTCCAATACTTAGTAGGAAAACATAAAGATTTACTATTTGAAATTTGTTATGAATGGACATCATTACTATCAGATACACACAAATCCAACTGTATTGGAAACAATTGTTTTCAGCTCCTCTAGTAGGCTAAAAACTACTTCAAAGGCAAGTATCACATCATATTTGTATCCCCAGAAAGTATTGTTGTCTACATGTAATTGAGAAAAAAAAACTAAATGGAAAAAAAGATTAGTTTTATCAAATTCAAATAGAAACAGGGACTGCCACATCTGTTCATACTTAGTTTCACAATACAACATAATCTAAAATATAATGTTTTGTTGTATTTTCACTTAGTTTGTCAAATATCTCCCAATTACATTTTAATCTAGTTCACCAAATGTTTGACATCTCTGACCAAGAGGACCTCACATAGAGTAGGCTCCTAAGTATTTGTTGGACAAATGAAACTAATTCATTTACCAGCTTTGGTTTGTAGCTCATCAGGGCTCTGTGATGTTTTAGGGATTGGATGTACATAATGTGTTTCTGCTGGAGCTAAAGAAAAAAAGGGCTCGTGTTATTAAAGTGTTAATCAAACAAGTCTGTTAGTTAATGGGGGATACCAAATGTATCTTCATCAATGGTCACCATATATCCTAGATAAAACCACACTAAATAGACCTGAAAAACAAATGTACCTGTAAGGAAACATGCAACATATGAAGAATAAAAGTTAGATGCGCAAAAGAATGTGCAGGAAACCATGATGCTGCAGACTACTGTGAAGGACAAAGACACATGGAGGGAGGCAGGTGATAGAGCAATTTCAAGCTTTTCTTCACCGAATAATGGATCTAGAGTTGGGAGAGACCTTGGAGGCCATCTACTACAACCCCACCTCTTCATTTTATTTTTTTAAAAAACTCTTACTTTGTCTTAGTTACATCTCTAAGACAGAAAGGCAAAGCCTAGGCAAATGGAATCAAATTACTTTCCCAGGGTCACACAGCTAGTAAGTGTCTGCAGCCAGATTTAAACCTAGATCATCCAGACTCCAGGCCTGACCCTCTATCCACTGAGCCACCTAGTTCCCCCTCTGCTGCTTCACTTTATAGGATAACAATTTTCAAATATCGTAATCTCTGGACTTATTTTCATTCCTAAAAATATCGAAGAACTCCCATCTCTTGGCAAAGAGTTTTTGTTTATGTGAATTATATATATTGAATTTTTGTTCTTGTTCAGTTGTTTTTCAGCCATGTCTGACTCTTCATGACTTCATTTGGGCTTTTCTTGGCAATGAAACAGGAATGATTTGCCGTTTCCTTCTCCAGCTGATTTTATAGATGAGGAAGCTGAGACAAACAGGGTTAAGTGATTTGCTGAGGATCACCTAGTTAGTGATTGAAGCCAGTTTTGAATTCAGGAGGATGAGTCTTCCAGATGCCATGCCCAGAACTCTATCCATAGTGCCAGCTAGCTGCCCCTACAGATATTTGCCATATTTGAAAAGAAAATGTTTTAGTATCATTATGAGGGTAGTTTTAACCTTGCAGGTTCCCCAAAAGGTCTTGGGGTCCTCAGATCACACCTTAAAAAATACTGTTGATGCAGAAATTGAAGTTAAATGATTTGTTCAAGATCATATAGAGCAGTGGTTCTCAACCTTTCTAATGCCGTGACCCTGCAATACAGTTCCTCATGTTGCAGTGACCCCAAACTAAAAAATTATTTTGGTGGCTACTTCAAAACTGTAATTTTGCTACAGTTATGATTCAGAATATAAATACCTGATATGCATTCTCATTGCTACAAATCAAACATAATTTAAACATAGTGATTAATCACAAAAGCAATATTTAATTATATGTTGAGAAATATTAATCCAGCAGGAGGCAGCCTGAGTGCTGGGGCGGGAGGCAAGTCCTGCCTGGGGAGGGGGTCTGCAGGCGCTGCCTTCTTCCTTTCGTCTCCCTCCAGCTTGAGCTGAGGCTTCACTTTGCTGGGGTTACTCGGCTCCGTTATATGCTCCAGGAGTTATCCAATCCAGGACTCTCTTAACCCCTCCAGAGCCAGCGCCCAGGTGCTCTCTCTGGGTCTCTGTTTGAGTCTGGTCTCCAGGCAACAGAGTAAATCCATCACCCCTCATAGGGGGAAGGCTGCTGATAGGTAATTAATATTAGTACAATGTGCGGGCAGCAGGGTCCCCATTCTTTCCGAGATCTTGCTGTAAAGTAGTGTGATTTCTCAGCGGCTAAAGCCATCGGAAATATGTATTTTCCAATGGCTTTAGGCGACCCCTGTGTTTTGGTCATTTGACCCCTGCCGGGGTCTCGACCAACAGGTTGAGAACCACTGATATAGAGAGTAACCATTAGAAGTAAGATTTGAACCTCTATTCTCTGACTTCAGATTCAGGGCTCTTTCCCTGGCCCAACTTTAACTCTCTGTTAGAGAAAAGCAGACAGCATCTTTGGCTTAAGTAAAGTTTTCTTTTTGACCTGTAATTTCAAATTAAATATATAGAGTAAGGGTAGTTAGGTTACATAATGGTTAGAGCACCAGGCTTGGGGTCAAGAAGACCTGAATTAAAATCTAGACTCAGGTACTCACTAACTCTGTGGCCCTGGGCTAGCCACTTAACCCTCACTTTCCTCATCTGTAAAATGAGTTGGAGAAGGAGAAAAACACTCTAGTATCTTTTCCAAGAAAACCCCAAATGCAGTCATGAAGATCTAGATATGACTGAAAAATGACTGAACAACAGCACACAGAGTAAGGTTAGATTTTCTTGAGGGAAAACATTGGTAAAAGTCTTTGGTGCTTAATGCATAAGCAAAACCTTAGAAGTAGTCATATGAAGTATCTGTTATTTTCTCAGAATTCGAAACTCTCTTTACCCATATAGCCCATATACAACTGAGTAGATGAATATCCTGAACCTGCTTGAGGTATAAAAAGATTAAGTGATTTGCCTGGAGTCACACAACTAGTAAATGGCAAGGGCAGGATTTGAACTCAGCTTTCTGAGTCCAAGTCCATTACTCTTCAGAAGACCTATGCCTCTAGTCACACAACTAGTAAATTATAAGTGAACTCAATGATAATTGATTGCAATTTTAAAAATCCAATTATATTTGAAGATAAAGAATTGAAATTACTTTAAATATTAAACATAGGGTGACGGTGGAAAAAGCTATACACAGTGACTTTTATATAGCAGCAGAGAAGATTCTATCAGTGTTATATAACAGCTATAACTCTCAAGATCTATTGGACCAACAGAGACATAATGTGAAAGGTACGAGGTCATAGTGGATGAAGAAAATCACAAAGCATGAAGATTGGCAGCAATGAGGGCAGCAATGGGATGGAAAAGCAGAAACTTGCATGATCTCCCCTCATTACCTATGGTTGCCTTTGATGGCTCAGTGCTAAATGCAACGGATTCCAGTTCTATGTTAGAAACTAGCAAAACAAAACAAAACAAAACAACACAAAATTGACAATCAGAAGTGAAAAGAAACACCATTGCTATACCACAGGGGTTCTTAACTTTTTAGTGTGTCATGTTAATCTGATAAAACTTATGGATTCTTATCAGGATATTTTTCAATTCACAAAATTAAAAAAATAATAAAATACATAGAATTACAAAGGAAACCAAGTATAATGAGCCACTATTATAAAAATATATATTCAAAAAGTTTACAGAGCCCAGGTTAAGAACTGTAAGTAAAGGCTACAAATTCTTTTGAATAAGTAAAAAAAAGACAAGAAATTCTATGGTGGTAAAAAAAAAAAGACACTTGACTCAATTGTAAGTCATCTTGGTTTTATAATGATTAGGAAGCTTTCATTGTCTTGTTCTTGATATATTGGTTGGTTATCACTTAACTGGTCCACAGATTCCTCAAGGAACAAGGGATGCTAAACTTTGGTGCAAAATGAACATGACTCTTTCAAATGCCTTGAAATTCTCTACTAGCATTATTCTACCCGCTGTCTTAATATGTCTCTGAAAAATAGATACATCACTAGTTCCACAACTCTCACAGACTAAAATAGAGAAATTATGATCCATTTGTAAAGTGGGTTACAGAAGTAGCACTACCACTAGAAATCCTTTTGTATAGCTGGAAGGAGGAGTGCTACAAACTCCTAAGCTACTGTATTCAAGAGCAGTTGTCAAAGACGCCAAACCCTTAACAGTAGGCTTACTAATGACAGCACTTACTTACAAATGCAGAAAGACATAAAGACACACATTTACCAGGTTTGGTCTGAGGTACAGGTGGACTTGGAGTTGTTTTAAGCTTAGGACGTAAAGTTGTCTTTGTTCGATTTTGTTTGATTGGTTTTTGAGCTAAGGGAAGAAAGGATAGCATTTACTATTGGAATCCTGGTAGAAAACATTGCAATTGGGTGCTATGTTACATGCCCATCCATTTTCTGCTATACAGATTTTACTTGCACATATTGTTGTTTTAAAATATTCCTTTGGAAGAGAAGATTTTTTTCAGCCCATCTTTAATATTTTCCGCAAAATATTTAGGCAAAATTGCATTAGAAGTTTTTACTTGAATTCCCTTCCAATGTACTTCTCCCCTCTCCCAAACTAAAAACCTTAAATAGGTAATGAAAAAATTAAAGAATAGTAAAAAAGAAATCTGAGAAACTATGCTAAAGGAATTAAAGAATATTGTTGAATTATCAATTTCAAGATAATTAAAATTAATTTTCCACTATATTAGTAATTTCTGCTTGTGAAGTAGGAATTTCTAATCATTTTGGTAATTATGGACATCAATCACAAAATTTTCTTCATCACCAATGTGAATTCCTACTTTTCCTCCATAATTTATATTTTTTTCCATCCTTAGTTTCTGAATGCTAAAAGACTGAATGAAAAACATTAAAATTCTATTGGACAGTAATAAAGATCAGTACTTAGATAGAATGATGATTTTACTGGTATGTAGTTCTTGTTCTATTTAGATATTTTCCATGTACTAAAATGTCCTTGAAGGTAATTGAATTCAATTCTGTCATTATAGATAAAAAAAAAAAGAACTTGAGAAGCTAGATGATTTGTCCAGAATTATATAGCTAGTAAGTATCTGGGGAAAGATTTGAATTCAAGTCTTTCAGACTCCAAGTCCAGTGCTCAATCCATTCATTACACTATACTGAAGAATTTGCCCAACATTCTAGATGCCTTCCTTTGTGTCTTTTGATGTTTTGTGGATACTAGTGCCACATAACTAAGACACTTCCTTTTTTTATAATAAATTTCCTATATGACATATTTTATGCCACTTTTTTTTAAACCTTACCTTCCATCTTAGAATCAATACTGTGTATTGGTTCTAAGGCAGAAGAGTGATAAGGGCTAGGCAATGGGGATTAGGTGACTTGCCCAGGGTCACACAGCTGGGAAGTGTCTGGGGCCAGATTTAAACCCAGGACCTCCTGTCTTTAGGCCTGGCTCCCAATCCACTGAGCCACCCAGCTGCCTCCTGATGCCACTTCTTGTATACAATTCATTGGAAACATTTTGATCTATGCCCATCCATGTGTTTTCCATTATCCTTTGGGTCTCCTGACACATTGGTTTTTTGGAAACCATGATGTTGCATGATTTCTAGCTAGATAACATCATTTAGAATATTCATGTTAAAAAGATGGGCTTGGGAAGTCCCAACATGGGATCACAAAATGTTTCTCATATGAAATCCATTCTGTTCTCTTCTGGGACCAGTTCAGAGTCCACATGTTATGAATAAGCAAGATCAAGATATTTATGGACTAACTTGATTTCCTGTCCAACTGAATGTCATGATCTGGGCAATATTCATCCATCAGCTACTTGATTTTTCCCGTGTGAATAACGAAGTTAATCTTATTTGAGTGCCCATGAATCTCATTGGAGAGATCCATAGCATTCTGGAGCTTGATGTAGTCAGCACAATAACCAGAAACAGGATCATGTGGAGAACCTCCTCTTTTACAGGGAATCCCTCTTCTATTTGGTGTCTGCACAGAATATTCTCTGAGACAGTGACAAGGACCTTGTGCAAGGATATGTCTCCTTGTTTTATGTTTTGCTAAATATTAATAGAGGATTATTGGATAATTATCTCTGTGCTCCCATTTATCAAGAAATCTCAGCAAATGTCTGACAAATATTTTGTTGGAAGAGAGCCTTTAAGGTCGCTGTACTGAAACAAATGTGTTTCTCAAAAATGATAATTATCAACAAATAATAATCAAAGCAAAATTTTGTATTAATTTTTCTCACTAAATTAGGGGACAATGATGTTTTGTTTTCTTGAGGAGAATGGTCTACAAAAAAGGGTGGTTTTGATATATTCATAGGTCATTATGAAGACTTTTTTCAAAATAAGGAAGTGTGTAAATAGGAATTTTATACCCCTGACCTACATTACCCAGGATCCCTTTCCATTATGTCCTGACTGCAGTCTTTATGTTTGGTAAATAAGTTTGCTGGAAAAGGTGCCGTTGGGGCTTCTCTGGTGGCTCTGCACTCTCTCCTGAGTGTATGGTCTGAGAAGCTTTCTGTTTATTGAAGCTATTCTTTCCTTTGCTTCAAGTTATTATTATTTAATCTTATAAAAATAATACTTGGCATATTTGCATATTAATTTTCATCTTTCAGAAGTAAGCATATGAGTTAGCAGTGAAGACATGTCTTCTAAATCACTCTTCTTTGATAGTAATATTATTCTTGAGGTCATTCTTTTGGAAACTTCTCCACTTGGAGATAACTTGGACATTAATGTAAGAGTGCTTTGAAAGTGGTATTGTCTCTAGTATAAATTTTCTCTCTTTCTATTTGGTGTTTCCACTGTCTTGGTAATGAGCATAGAGCAGTGTTAACTTTCAACTTGTTGAAATAGAATGATTCAGTTGATTTTTAAAACCAAAGTAATAAGCTGACCTTACTTAATAGTTACCAATGTTAGATAAATAGTTGTGTCAGATATTTTACATCTGAGCATTTTCTAATGTAAGGAAGATCTAACTTATGAGTTGAAATTTGTAATAATATAGGTTAATACAATAGAATTTTCTCATATTTTTAACGCTCACCGAGTTGTGCTTCTATACCTTTCGCAATAGGGAAGCTGCAAACTCACCTGAATCTTTAAATATAATCATAGATTTTTGATAATAAAAAAATACTGTTAATGAAAAATAAACTAAAGGGAAGAGAAAAGTCATATTTACTTGAAGTGGTTTATTTAACAATATATGTAGCCAGGGAAGTTAGGTAGTGCAGTGGATAGAGTGCCAAATCTAGAGACGGTAGGACCTGGGTTCAAATTTGACCTGAGGCATTTCTTAGCTGTGTAACTGTGGGAAAGTCAGTTAACTCCAATTGCCTAGTCCTTGCTTCAGTTCTGTCTTAAGAGTTGATAGTAGGACAGAAAGTAAGGTGTTTTTTTTTTAAAGATATATCTAATCATTCTCTAAAACAACACACATGACTGTCCAACTCATTGAAAGTTAAGCATCATTCTTTCTATATGTGTTCATACGTATGTGTAAGCTTTACATTTTTTGTGAGTATGAATTATATAATAGATTGTTTCATTCAGGAAAATACATTAATATGAAAGTAAAATCCTGAACATTTTGTAATAAAATGCTTAGAAATAGCCATTAAACATGTATTCTTTTTTTCATTTTTATACTTCTGAATTTTTTTTTCTGATTATCCATTTAGATCTTTTCACTTTGTTTCACCTTGATGCAGATCTCAAGATATCTCATTGTACTTCCCTAGGTGCTTGGCTATCTGTCCCCACTTAGGAAAAAGACTTAATTATTTAGCAGAGGGAATCAAACAAAAAATAAGCAGAGGCAAGTACAAGAGATAAGCTCACAAGATACAGTACTTCTGAATAAGATTTGAGAGCACTTCATAATTAAGTTCAATTAATGAGCCCTACCCTAAAAGATAAAAAAAAATCCATTTACCAGCTGTAATTGGTGATGATTCTAGGTGTGGTGATGCTGTTTGGAAAAGAATAGTTTGCACCTCTGTGGGAGCTGAAAGAAAACATTGATGTTAAAATGATCATGGGTATCATATCCTATATGAACAAATAGGATTAGTGCTAATAGGCACCATATAAATAGCCAAAATAACCCTTGCTAGGCTTGCTAAGAAGTCATCTTTGGAAATATCCTTTCTTAAGACAAGATGGTAACAGACTTTCAAAATGGTAGAATGCTTTTCTGTTCAGTAAAAGATCATGTCATGAGCTGATACAGAATTCTTTAGAATCAATTAGAATCTTTAAAATCAAGAGAAAAATATAAATAAGAATGAAAGGGAAAAGGAATACTTAAAACCCTTAGTATTAAGATCAATGCAATGATGATCAATCTTGTTTCCAAAGGCTTGATGGTAAGATGTGCCTTCTTCTTACTAGAAAAATAGAGAATCATGTATGTGGAATGAAGGTAAATGCTGTCAGAGGCGCAGAATGTTTGGTTATTTTAACTATTTCATTGGTTCAAGGTGGGGGAAAGAAAGGAGACCGAAAGAGGGAGGAGAACTTGTCCCTACCCTCAACTATTCCAGGTGCCATAGCTCAAGGCTTTTCTTCTCCATGATTTCCAGACCACACTGAGTTTTTCCTCTCCTAATCCCAGATACATTTTCACCTTTAAAATTTTGAATTTTACTTATATATGTATGTCTTGTCATATCTACTCAATTATAAATTCCTTGAAGATAGCAACAACATTAATGCTTGTTTCATATTCCTCTGAACACCTTGAACATAGTCAGGGTTTATTAAATATTTGTTGAGTGAATTAGCACTAACTAGACACCAAGAACTTGAGTGTAAAGCATACAACACGCAATCTTGCTCATGGACACATATTGCCTTACATTATTGTTTTATTTAGGCAAAACTGAATCTCATGAATGGATCATAAACTCCTTAAGACCAGATAATAAACCTAGTACTTTTTTGCATCCCTCCCAGTTTTTCATGGGTTAGATAATAATGAAAAGTAATGAAGAAATGCCTTCTGGGATTTAAATTAATCTATTGGCCAGGTATTTTTGATACTTGGTCTTGGAAATTTTTTTTACAAATTTACAAAAGAGGAGATTATCATAGAATGTCAAAAGACGTAAATGAAAGACAGGGTCATAGAGAATGATTTTAAAAACCACAAATCTAAATAAAAGCAAGACCAAAAAAAAGCATTGGACAATTCAGCTAAGGCATAAAGACTCCATCTAATCTCAATGCAGATTGGTATGATTTAACCTTACAGTTTGGAATTGCCTGGGACCCTCCTTTTCAGTGGAAGCAGCTGTCAACCTTGCCGTGGTAATGAGGTCCACCTTCTATCCTACCTCTGCATAGCTGCTCACTCACAAGCTATTTTTGTTATTGGCCTCGAAGCACTGAACTGCTACTCACTCCGCTCCAGTAACAAATGACACATTTACCAGGTTTGTTTTGAGGTCCTTCAGTAGTTGGTGTAGTAGTTTGGGGTAGATGTGGGCGTGGGTGTGGATGTGGGCTTGGGCGTGGCCGTGGGCGTGGCCGTGGCCTTGTACGTGGACGCCTTGTCATTGTAGTCACTTTGGGAGCTAGAGGAAGAAAATGCCCAGTTATTTATGTGTTTATGGTTCTAGAAATTGCAGATGGGATTACATATATGCTTGCATTTTCCATTATTCGTTAGATAGTATAAAACTTCTTGAAGTTCTTAAGAAGATAGGACTTTCAAGGAATCTCACAGGAGTGTAATGAAAAAAACTTTTTGGTATATATATATATATATATATATATATATACAGAAGAGACTGGTATACCTCTAATTTTGTCTGGAATTGACCTTCAGAAAAGGTCAAAATAAAAATACAAGAAAGGAAAAAGACATTGAATAAGTTTAAGCACAGGAATCAGTTAGATGGATTTCCTGAAAATATACAATACCTTGGCTCCATTAAAGACAACACTAAAGGCAGCAGATGACTTATCTTAAGAGACTTCAATACCCATAAGATGAGAAATATAACTGAATGTTAATGCATACAATGGCATGGACATTTTATAAAATTGGTGAATCTATGATGATGATGATGATGATGGTGATGGACATGGGTCTGACAATAAATAAGTAGGGAAAAGCACATGTAATTTTATTTGTGGAAGGACATCAATTACCTAATGTTGTTCCTGGAGTCTCAGTTCTAAAGATGGCAGGTTCTAAAGCTGTAGTAGGAACTGACATAAGTAGATAAGTTAATTTTAAAATATTGAAATAGAGACTTCTAAAAGCTTATCAATGACCAAAGTTGGCTTTGAATATCAATCTTCCTAGATTATAATATTGATCCTTAAGGTACTAAAGAATTGTGTTCTTTATATTTCTAAGCTGAGTAAAAATGGACATCTGATCTCTGAAGATATGAATAAACTGAGGCTAGGTACCAATTTATCTTATAAAAAGCCTGCCTCCCACTAATCTTTTTTTTTCTATTTATTAAATACTCTGGGAGAGAAAATGATATTTAAACAAAATTTTAATTAAAGTCACTGATTTGTATTTTAGCCTCTGAAGAACTTTATTCCATTCATTTTCTTGCTTGTGGGATCAGGTTGTTCTTTCTGTCCACTGAAGTGGTTATTAAATATAACTAGATAACTATATGAAGATAAATATATGTTTTTCTTTCACAAATAAAGTGACAGTTTCTAGTTCTCCCTTTTGTGTTACATTGCCAGTTCAACAATTGGCAGAGAGCTCATGAAACACAATGAAATCGCGATCAAGTAAGAGGAAGAGAAAATAGAAATGATTCTTCACCAATCATCTTATGTGGGGGAGAAAGGAGGGAAAAGGGGAAAAAAAGAGGTAAAGCAGATGGGCAAGGGACAGGGAAAAAAAGATTAAGAGACTAAGGTACAGCACATTTTCTACTCCTGAGAAATGCCCTAATCCTTAGGAAACATCTAGCTATTATAATAACTTTTTTCCTCTTGTAGGAAATTCAGAAAATGCATCAGATGTCCAAAAATATAAGCAAATGAACTGATTACAATTATCAGCCATCTAAAAGATTCAATTTTGCTTAAAACACCGAAGAAGACATTTTACCAGATTTGGTCTGTGTTTTCACTGGACTTGTTGTAGGTTTAGTTCTAGGACGCTTTTGACGAGGAGTCCTTGTTTTTATTTGAGCTGAAGAAAGAAAGTAGTTGGATTATTTCACTAGTTGAAATTAAGAATGCTATGACTAAGATTACACAGAGACTGTTGCTATATAGGAATTGATTTTAGAAAAATTTTGATTGGGAAGGTCAGAATTATTTTAGGTCTGATTTCCTTATTCCAGTTATGTTTAAAGAAATGTCTAGACTGCTTTTTAGGCAAGTAAAAAGAAGAAAGTGATGAAGGGTTTTTTTTTTAATTGCTTCATTCTTTTGCCATCTGGTAGAAAGCTTTACTTTTTTGCAGGGGGAGGGGTGGGAAGGAAGATAGCTTTTTTATTTTTCTATTTGATTTGAATAATAATGGGCAAAGTGATAAAAGACAGTAAAAAGAGTTTTGGTCTAAAACTTTCTGAGATTTCAGATTTAAATAATTTTCAATTCACAGTAATTGTGAATAGCTACAATGCTTAGCTTTTTGCATAAGCTGTAATTAAGTTGAAAATCAGGGGAAGGAACTTGATGGAGAGCCAGGAAAATATATGAAACAAGTCAGGAAATAAAGTTAAAAAGAATATAGTACACAGCTATCCTTTAAAATAATGCTGAATTTTAAAGTTTATATTTAATTTTTCATCTGAATAATAACCAAGCAAAACACAAAAGACCTATCTTTCAAATCACTTGTAGGAAGTATAAAATTGAACGTAGCAGTCAAAGTACAACAGACATAACATCTGAACGGAGGCAACTAGGACCCAGATGCATAATGAATAGAACACTCAATTTGGAGTTGGGAAGATCTGTGTTCAAATGTAGCCTCAGGCAGGTACTAGCTGTATGACCCTGGGCAAGTCATTTAACCTTTCTTTGCTTCAGTTTCCTCATCTGTAAAACAAAGATAATAGCATCTATCTCCTAGGGTTTTTGTGAGTATCAAATAAGATCATATTTATAAAATGCTTATAAATCTATCTAAATGCTAGCCATTAATATTGAAAGGAATTTATGTTGATTCAGTAAAAAAGAATCCTAAAACATCATCAGTTCAAAAAAGAGGCCAATTGACCACTTTGTTTTGAACTCAGTTTTAGAAAGCATTTATTTTAATTCATTTTTTTGTTCCTAGACAGATATACTTTTGATGACTTGATCTGATGGCTAGTTTTAGCTGTGTGCCAAGGAATAAAGGTGGCCTCCATGCATGATTGCCTCAGGCTCTTTTTAAATTATAGGTATATTAAATATTCTTCTCCCATAGCCATTTAAAAATATCTCTTAGAGAAGATGAAGTTTTATAGGAATAAAAAAGTTGCAGAGTAATCTCCCAGAAGAAAAAGACCTCTTATCAGGGTTGCAGAAATGAGTAGAAGCATATCAAACCAATGATTAAAGGGTTGCTATGTATGATTACCTAATGTTGTTGTTGGAGCATGAGTTATAACTGTCCCTGGTCCTGGGGCTGCAATAGAACAAAGAGATGCAGAAGTTTTGTTTTGTCTTCAAAGTATAGAAACCCAATTTTCTATTGAATTTCTTTTACTATATATTTGAGCTCCCAGTGGAGGTCATTGGAGAGCTTTTGAATGAACCCTCAAATCAGTGGCAAACTGAGTGTCTAGACAGATCCCAAACATCACAGAGATTCAGCCAACCAAAATGTCCACAAAAAAAAAAAGAAAAGAAAAAAGGAAGAAATTGAGGATGCTAAAAGGAAAAGAATTCGTGGTGTGACCAGCACAAATAATCCTTGATGGTCCTAAGTTACTTTACACATAAGAGCCTCAAGCTCTGATTTATCCAAGCAGATAATGATGATGTTGTTAAGACAAAGGTGTGTTATAGTAGTATGATAGGGAAAAATTTCTAGTCTAGTCATGTCAAAGAACTTCACTAAATTGTCTACCTTTAATTCTTTGTTATCATTACCAAGACATTTTCTTATGGATGATGTGAAGTCGACATATAGGGTAAAACCACCCATCTATGAATTATGACTACAGAGATGAAAAGGAAAAACTGTGATAGGCATTCATTCATGTTTTACCTATTGTTGTTACCATGGTTTCAGTTTGGAATGTTGCAGATTCCACGACTTTCCCCAGAAACAAGGACAAAAAAAAAAACCAAAAACACTAAAATGAGTATCAGGAAACACTGGAAAATTGTCTTATGTCTAAAATCTCCATTAATATGGTTAATGAGCATCTAACTAATGTTTAACGTAAAACAGATGAAATGATCCTTTTTATCTAAACCTGAGAGACCAAGTTAAAAAATGAATTCAATGATACAGTCCAGGAATCTTCCTTCCTTTCCAAATACTTTTACGTGATTCATCTGTCCTCAAATAAGACCTACTTTAAATAGCTAAAATCCACTATGAAACAAACATATTTAGAATACATTTTATCAAACTAGATAAAATACTTAGATGCAGTTAACTTTTCTGATAATCTTTGGAATTAGGAAGTATCATTTCTCTTTTTTCCTTAAAGCTGAAGTATTCTTTTTTTTATTTTTATTTTTTAATAGTATTTTATTTGATCATTTCCATGCATTATTCATTAAAGACAAAGATCATTTTCTTTTCCTCCCTCCCACCCCCCCATAGCCGATGCGTGATTCCACTGGGTATCACATGTGTTCTTGATTCGAACCCATTGCCATGTTGTTAGTATTTGCATTAGAGTGTTCGTTTAGAGTCTCTCCTCTGTCATGTCCCCTCAGCCATTGTAGTCAGGCAGTTGCTTTTCCTCAGTGTTTCTACTCCCTCAGTTTGTCCTCTGCTTATGGATAGTGTTTTTTCTCCTAGATCCCTGCAGATTGTTCAGGGACATTACACTGCCACTAATGGAGAAGTCCATTACGTTCGATTATATCACAGTGTATTAGTTTCTGTGTACAATGTTCTCCTGGTTCTGCTCCTCTTGCTCTGCATCACTTCTTGGAGGACGTTCCAGTCTCCATGGAATTCCTCCACTTTATTATTCCTTTTAGCACAATAGTATTCCATCACCAACATATGCCACAATTTGTTCAGCCATTCCCCAATTGATGGGCATCCCCTCGTTTTCCAATTTTTGGCCACCACAAAGAGCGCAAAAGCTGACGTATTCTTTGTCTGCTGATTGATTTCCTGTCACCAATATACTTTTCTGATTTCCCCCTTTTCCCCCTCTCTCTCCCCACACACATGTGTGCACATACGCACACATAATTTGAATGGACCACATGTAGTAGCAACCTACTGAGTGGATATGAATGGGAGCTCCTTCATAATAGTAGTACAAATTGATACTTAGATCAAAGAAACAAAAATATGGATACCCTACCTATGGTTTTTGTCTTATTATCTTCCCTATGACTCTTATATTTTATTATAAAGTACATGGAAAAGGACTGTCTGCCCTTTGATCCAGCCTTAGCACTGCTGGGTTTGTACCCCAAAGAGATAATAAGGAAAAAGACTTGTACAAGAATATTCATAGCTGTGCTCTTTGTGGTGGCCAAAAATTGGAAAATGAGGGGATGCCCATCAATTGGGGAATGACTGAACAAATTGTGGTATCTGTTGGTGATGGAATACTATTGTGCTAAAAGGAATAATAAAGTGGAGGAATTCCATGGAGACTGGAACGACCTCCAGGAAGTGATGCAGAGCAAGACGAGCAGAACCAGGAGAATACTGTACACAGAGACTAATACACTGTGGAACAATCGAAGGTAATGGACTTCTCCATTAGTGTCAATGCAATGTCTCTGAACAATCTGCAGGGATCTAAAAAACACTATCCACAAGCAGAGGACAAACTGTGGGAGTAAATACCCTGAGGAAAAGCAACTGCTTGACTACAGCGGTTGAGGGGATATGATTGAGGAGAGACTCTAAATGAACACCCCAATGCAAATATCAACAACATGGGGGTTCAGATCAAGGACACATGTGATACCCAGTGGAATCGTGTGTCAGCTATGGGAGGGATGGTGGGAGGGGGCGGGGAGGAAAAGAAAATGATTTTTGTTTCCAATGAATAATGTTTGAAATCGACCAAATAAAATGATGTTTAAAAGTAAAAAAAAAATAATAAAGTACATGGAAATGGAGAAGGAGCAGCAATATACCAGGTTTAGGTTCTGGCCCTTACCCGATATTTTAATGGGACTTGTGATTTTATTGCTATAGGAAAAGTCTGATAAGGACTCTTTCAACTCATGCAGAGTGGCACTTGCTTTGCTCCTTAGAATCTTAGAAAGTTGCCTGGGGCATGGTGACTAGGTGACTTGTTGAGGGTCATCCAGCCAGTATGTGTTAGAGGAAGAACTTAAGCCCAGGACTACTTTTCTCCTAGTTCTAGGAAAATGTCTCCTAACTTGTCACCTACAGGTTATAACTCATTCTTTGAACTCTGCTAAATAATAAAGAATGTATTTACCAGGTTTGATCTCTGACACATCTGGACTTAATGTTTTAAGTTGGGGACCTGTATATGGTGATGATTTGTCCAACTGTGAAGCTAAAGAAAGAAGGCACCTAGGTTATTATATTAATCAAGGATGAAAATAGTATACTGTTACTTAAACATTTCCAGTGCATATGCCTTATCTCGCTACCTAAATTACAACTCCTGGAGGTTATAGTTAATGTCATCTATTTCTTTACATGTAACTAAGTCTAGTGCTAATTTCACAATAAGCATTTGATAAAAATATATTGAATGTGAATATTAAATGTTACAGTTATAAATAAAATTTCTTTAGAATGAAGGGTTATATTGGACGCATATGAAATTTGGAAACTGAAATATTTTTTAGTTTCTCCACATATGGCTGATATTAGAACCTTAAAGTTCCAAGGTCAAGCATACATCAAGAGATTATAAGCAATTCTAAAGCAATGAAACTATAAATAGTAACCGGTTCTTTTCTGGGAGACAATTCTTCAAATAAGAAACATAGACCTTTAAGGAAAAAATCCTGAAGATTCATGTTATATTTAAATTTTAAAATTCATGTAAATTTTAAAATGAGAAAATTCCATCTGATGAAGTCATATAATCACATTGTGATCCCAAATGATGAATTTTTTTTTGTGGAAATTAACAACTGGACCAGTGTGGTTTTTAGTTCGGTTTTCTATTTTTCTTTCTTAAAAGCTAGGAAATCAAACCCAAGATAATTAAAGTACAATTTTGATATCAAAAGCCTTTACATAATAGCATTTACATAATAAATAAGTTAGTGCTCATTCTAAAAGACACTAAAACATGATGTCTGGAAACTGGAACAGCTATTAAACATGTTTTGATTAGACAGTTTGTGTTAAAAGAAATAAAAGAAAGTGAAAGAAAGCTATGTGACAAATAAAACCATTTATGGCTTATTTCTGATGAAA
Source organism: Monodelphis domestica (assembly GCF_027887165.1). Taxonomy (NCBI): domain Eukaryota; kingdom Metazoa; phylum Chordata; class Mammalia; order Didelphimorphia; family Didelphidae; genus Monodelphis; species Monodelphis domestica. Next base: position 57,955,025 of record NC_077230.1, read on the forward strand.
AATTCAAAAGAAAGAAAACTCATCGATGTCTCAGACGCAATCTTGGAAGAAATGTTATTGACAAAATGGACAGATATATTTGGAAAGCAGAAGAGGACAAAAGGAGAGGAAGGGAACAGTGGAGAGAGACATATGCTAAGGGTGCCTGATCTAGGAAATTACCAAGTACATTTGATCACTTGGTAACCTCACTTCACATTTCTATAAGCATATTTAAGTAGACATCCTTAAATAAATTTGCCCATCACTCCACTCTCCCATCTATAACACCCATAAACATGTATGGATAAATCATTTATATTCATTGCTACATTCATATACTAAGTATTCAATAAGTCTGATACAACAACAACAACAACAAAGATGGTACTCTTGACTTCCTGAGACTGTCTCAAACTCAAAGTGAAAGTCTCACCAAACATGCATATATATAAAGGAAAACAGAGAGAATGTGTGAACAACATAGAAGTTGGTGGCAGGGTGAATAACTTCATCATGTGCCTTTAGTAGAACATAAGAAATAGACGACTTTGGAAGATGAATAAAAGATGGTGGAAACAACAGGGAAGAGAATCTAGGATTGCAGCAACAAAGATCTAAGGAAATAGTCAAAAGAAGCATCAGCTAAGGGGATGCAAATCTATTATTACCCAAGGTTGTCATCGATGCCTCAGTCCTGTGTGTAACAGGTTCATATGCTGTATCATAAACAAAAATGTGAAAATAAACTGTGATGCATAATTAAAACCAGAAAGAAATGCTCTAATTGGATTTCTAGATAATTATAGCTTACATTGTACAACTTTTCTTGCTTTACAAAGTATTTTACAAAACTTATTTCCTTTGAACCAACTAGTATTTAAATGAGAATAAAGTGAAACTTTATATATTTCTCAATCTTCCAGTTTTGTATGAACTGAAAATTAGTAATACAGGAACTTCCTTAATAAACCTGACATTACAAGATGCCACTCATAGCATAATTAGAATCTTATTCATTTTTGAATAAAAAATTCTTCCAAACTCTGTTGAGCCTAAGCCTGATACATAATAGTAATTACTATAAAATGACTTATTTAGAATATCAGACAGGGTTTTCATCACTTTTAAGGAAGGTAAAACCTTGTCTAGTTAGTCTCTCTTCCCTCCACTATGTCTACAAATACATAGTGTCAGTCCATTGTGGACATTAAATATCAACTAGTGATAAATATTAATAATCACTTTCAGGAAAGGCTCTGAAAAAGATGAAGTCCAGATCTAAGAAAAATCAAAGAAATTCTGATAGGAGCTCACATTATGAAAAGGTATGCATTCTAAGGACAATAACGTGATACTTTTTCTTTTCCTAAGGGCTGTGCTCTCTAAGGTGCCATCACCCAGAAAATAGACATTCCAGAGTTCTCAAAATTAGTTCCCACTTTTCATTCCCACATATTTGATCATTTAACATTTGTCAAATCAATATAGGGCCTCCAAGAATATATTGTAGCCACGAGGTGACTGTACATGTTTCCCATTTATATTGGAAATACCTAGGGATTTTCAGTAGTTTCCTGGAATTAAAATTTATTGATCAAAAGAGCTGAAAATGAAGTTTACCAGGTGTGGTCTGTGAAGTTGTTGTACTTGGTGTGGTTTTAGCCTTAGAACCTTTATGTCTGCGTCTGGCTGGTTTGGAAGCTGAAGGAGAAATGGTGCTGAGGTTAGTGCCATAATCACAGGTTGGAATTTGGAGATTAAATTTACTTAGTGTTCTCCTTCTAGATTAGAGCATGGAAAACCATGTTAACCAGGTCTGATCTCTGGCACATCTAGACTAGGGGTGGCTTTTGCTTATTTTGATGCTTTTGAAATTAAAACAAGTTATGTTCTAGGAAACAACTGAGAAAGTTCAAATTAAAGGTCCTTTAAAATACTTTTTCATGGCACATAGGTACCAGAGGAAACATGCTCTATAAATCCAATAAATATATCAATATAAATACATGAAAGAGTTGGGATCAACTAATTTGGGGCAAAGTAATAATTTTATTTTTTTTACAAACCTTTATCTTGTCTTAGAATTGATACTAAGTATTAGATCCAAGGTAAAAGTTTGGTAAGGAAGAAGCAGAGGGGTTGAGTGATTTACCCAGGGTCACACAGCTAGGAAGTATCTGAGGTCAAATTTGAACCCGGGTCCTCCCAACTCCAGGCCTGCCTCTCTATCTACCATCCAGATGCCCCACACAGTAATACATTTTAACTGAGTATTTTCATTCTCAGGTTTTCCCTAAAGGCAAACCTCTTAAGAATATTCTTAAAGTTGGTGATGGGAGGTCCTAGGTTCAAATCTGGCCTCAGCCACTTCCTAGCTGTGTGACCCTGGGCAAGTCACTTGACCCCCATTGCCTAGCCCTTACCACTCTTCTGCCTTGGAGCCAATACACAGTATTGACTCCAAGACGGAAGGTAAGAGTTAAAAAAAAAAAGAATATTCTTAAAGTTGGATCCAGAAATAATGAGAGACATGAAATGATTTTGCTCATGAAAAACCTGAAGAACATTAAAGTATAAAAGTTCATGTTTTCCATTATAGTTTTTTAAAATATCATAAAAACTGAAAAATAGAGATGAAAAAATCCCCTAATTAGGTTTCCTAGAATAAATACCAGAATACATTTGCTGTTACATATGAATAACTACTTAATTATGGTTTTGGGCAGTTTTCCAAAGTAGAATCATGGCACATCTCTTAGCAGACGCTGGGAAATAATAGAAGAACGACTACAGTAATAATACCCCAAATACAAAAGAACAGTTTGGAAGCCTTTGTGCTCTCATGTTACTACGTCCATGGGCAATCTTGATCTGACCCATTACTGAGGATCAGGAATTAAGAAAATGAGTATCTATTAAGGAGGAATGATGTTCCTCAGAAAAACATAGATGAAAATCACAGAGCTTCATGCAGGGAAAGGGAGGAAATCAGTGAGCAAAGCAATTCAGTGGAAACCACTGTGCTGTGATAAAAAAAAGAATCTGCCATTTTTCAGTTAGGAGAATGCAGAAATTCTGACCTTGCCTGAAATTCAGCTTTGTCAAAGCTATGGTACATGTAATGGGAAGATGATATATTAGCGATAGTAATAAATTCACAACTTCCTTGAATTTATCACATGATTCTTCTTTGAAGTCTATTTTCTTCAGATGAAGATGAGAAAACCTCTAAGAAAAGCATGATATGATATTGTGATGGAATTTACTGCTAGACAAGCATGCAAAACAGCCTTGAGGTTTGCCTTGAAGTGATGAAAAGGAAAAAGGGGATGTGGCCATCCACAGAAGCAATATCAGGAGAGTAGAATTACCTATTGTAGTCCCTGTTGTTTCCGTTTTTAGTGTGACAGGTTCCAGAGCTGTATCATGGGAACAAACACACACACACACACACACACACACACACACACACACACAACAAAAACAAAATAAAATACTGAGGAGGAGGGAATTAAAGGAAGAATATATGAATTTTAAAATTAGCCATGGTTAACTGTAAATAAATAATTGATGACTATTTTATACAAAGTCATTTTTTTCTCTTGTCAAAAGCTTCCTCTTGACCTTCAGGAAGGAGAGAACCTCAGTACTCATTAGCAAGAAGGGAAATGGTCCCACAAGGCAGTGCTCTTTTTCTTCCAAGCATACAATTCTACCTCTTGCACAATTTCCCTCTCTTACTTCCCTGTTAATAGAAATGTGTCAAATCTGTTAACTTACTTGTATCTAATTTTTAATGAGTATTAGTCTTTGGTAAGAGGAATAAAATATTTTATGTATATGCTGGGAATACTGTCATTGGTTATCACTATGAGTGCTTACTTGAACTGTCACCCACTATGAATGTATTGAATCTGATTTCTACACCATTGGATTACGCTCTCTTTAATATCATAGCATTTTACTAAAATTCTGAACAACACAATTACAAGTTAGGTGTTGGGTGTTTTGGGAGAAGGTGTGGTTTTAGGATGCCAAAGACCCAGTCGTTTTGATTTTGGGGGAGTTGAAGAAAAAAAAAACCTCATTATTATAATCACCATGACTATGGGAACTAGCCCAGGCTAGCTACCTAGCTCTTTTAGGAATATTTAATCTTTTCTTTGTACTTACAGTGGAAATATCTCAAACTATCTGGTTGCTTTTTATCATTAATTTTCCAATAAAACAAGATATTTTTATGATAGGGAAAAGGGACAGACTACTTACTTTTTTTTTAGAAACCTTTCCCTTGTAATTGTTTACCTAAGTATTGGTTTCAAGGCAGAAGAGTGGTAAAGGCTAGGCAATTGGGGGTAAGTGACTTGCCCAGGGTCACACAGTTAGGAAATGTCTCAGGCCAGATTTGAACCCAGAAATTCTCATCTCCAGGCTTGACTCTCAATCCATTGAATTACCTAGATGCCCCTTTTGACTTTTTAAATCATTAAAGGAAAAACAAAATCAGGTAAACATAAAATGAAAGCAAAAAGAGTTTCAAAGTGGCAAATTTAAAGGTGCCCAAGAAAAATTATTTGAACATTTTGGGAATAGAAGTCCAATTTCTTTTTGAGCAGTTTTGGAGGGAGAAGTCTTTTTTATTTTGTTTTGTTTTTCAAAATTAACCCCCCACCCCAACTACACTGATACACAGCTTTAAACTTTATTTGAAAGCAGTTAACTTTTTATTACTTAAAATTCCAGTTCAGTTAGCTTTAAGAAGAAAGGAAAAATAAGAGTTTTCTCTGGCAATGTGATAGAAGTGACAATGAATGAATGAATGAATAAAGGCATTAATGAGTCACTCAGATGGATGGGAGATAATGTTCTGTAAAAGAATAGGTTAGAACAATGGATTTTAAAATGGGATGAATTTAACAATGGTGGTTATAAGTGGACTATAAGGACATAAGTGGAAAATATTAAAGAAAGGCAACAGAGAACTTCACAATGAAGAGAAAAAAGATGGTTTAGTCCCAAAGCAAGATGGACAACTGATGAGAGAGATGGAATGGTACAGTGGAAAAAGCATTGGATTTGGAATAAGAGACATTTTGAGAAAGTTACAGTTTCCCATCTAAAAAATTTAGAAGTTAGATTAAATGGCTATAAAGGTCTCCTCTAGCTCCAAGTCTAGGAAATCTTGAGTCTATGGAGAGTCTGAATACTCCATTGCCATCTTCCCTATGTCAAGAGAATTTGAAGAACACATGAGCAATCGCTTTGAGTAGAGCCACAGTGGGAAACCAATGATAGGGCACTGATTAGAAGCTGTAAAGGATGAACAGGCATGGAATAATTGTGACTTTCATGACTTAAGGGAATATGACCATAGAAGAAATCATAATACATTTGTGTATTGGAGTATTTCCTTTAATGTTTTCATTTTTTAAAATCAATCACACAATTAGAGGAGATAGTTAATGTGTCAAAAATCTGGCACTATAGTTCAATAACCATCTTAATGAGTAAATAACATAATTAGTACTCAAGAAATTAATAAAGTCTTATAAGTATAGTCTTCAAATAAAAGAGAGTAATAGTTGTATTGTTTGTCTTCCTTGGTTAAGTCACATCTGGAAGACTGTATAGAGTGGGGAGTAGCATCTTTTATTGAGTTATTGATGAGTAAGTATTCAGAAAAAGGAATTCCAGCATAGTGAAAGACCTGAAAGTCATGTCATATGAGAAACTGATGAAGGAACTGGATGTGTTTAGCTCAAAGAAAGAGTTGGGTGTGGCTATATTTCAAAATTTAAGAGACTGTTCTCTGAAACATTATTCTGAGTTGGTTTAACTATGTTGAATGAAGGAAAATTTTAGGGAGGACAATTTGACTCAGTGTAAGGAAGTGCTTTCTAAAAACTTGATGTGTCATAAGTAGAATTGCTTCACACGGGAGTGAGTTTGCCAGTACAAAAAAGTTTCAAATAGTTGGTAGGGACCATCTGATAGGGATTCTTGCTTTGGTTAGGTGACTGAACTAGATTGCCTCAAAGATTCCTTCCAGATCTAAGGTTCTATATTCCTCGAAGTCAAGGACTGCTTCATGTTTGTATTTGTATCACCAGTGTTCACCTTTCTTCCCAGAAGAATTGAGAGGAGATATGTTGCTCTTCTTTGAAGGAATTTCTTTTTCTGTCTTAATTCCACTTAATTTTACTTCCAATCACTCTGTAAATCAACTTCCTAAATGTATGTGAAACATAACAGCCAAAAATTCAAACTAAAAAGATCAGATCATTCCCGTAGGTTTACATGTATACCAAGACATTTTCTGCCTTGATAATCCAGTTTAGACATATTAATTTCTGTACTTTCCTTTCTGGAAGCTTCAAGAATGGAAGCAAAGAAGATTCAAAGGTAAATTGTAAACCATGCATTGAAGGGAAACTGTGGTACTTTGCTTGAGATAATACCTAGATTAGAGCAATAAGCAAAAAACCTAAATTAATTTAATTTAATCTCATGGAAAAGCAAAGACAACTAATGACTTCTCAAAATGAAACCATTTTAAGGCAGAATGAGAATAAGGTTTGAATGGACTTTTATATATTTAGGAGATTGTAGGGGGTTTAGGGGAGAGTCTGGTAAACAGGTTTGACAAACAACTTAGAAACAGTAATAATGAATGTGAGTGAAGTTGAACTTAGAGGGAAATGAGGAGGGATATTTTTATGTGCAAACAAGACAGACTGAAAAGAACAGAAAATGCAGCCATTCACTAAAGGAAAATCCATTACCCATTGTTGCTGGTGACAGTGGTGAAGGTGTTGCTGGTGAAGTTTCCATACTAATGGACTCCTGGGCTATAACAAAAATAAGCAAAACCAAGGAAAATATTGAACAGTATAATCCAAGTGGGAAATGAGATTTCCTGTTAAATTAAGAGTATTACTTCACTGGTGAATACTTAGTGCAACTCACCCAGTAGAGTGAATCACTGGCTGTTCTTTCACATTCTCAAAAAATCATAAGGAAATGTAAGATGTGAGAATGGAGGAGAGCTGCCCTGCCTTCTTGGAGTGGAGGTGGGGTGCACTATTCATTTAATTAAAAGTCCAGTGTCAACTCTTTGGACTAAGGGAAACTGGGCTGAAAAACGTCATCACATTCATCTTTCTATTGGATGGTGGAGGTCCATCAAAGAGAACAAGATTAGGTCTCAGATAACTAATTAATTTTTCACTCTGTTTTGCCTTTATTACTTTCAATGAATTATTATTTTTACATTTTGAAAATCCCTCTATAAATAATAGAGCTTATGGACAGGAAGTAGACTGAGTTTCCTGGATTGGACATAGTTAATTATAAAGATACTTTTCTACTAAAATATGAATTTCTTAGTGTTTTGAGAAAATGATCATCCCTTAGGGAAACTTCAATAAAGAAAAAATGCTCATTTGGAAGATATTTTCCTCATAATTGATTACTTTTTCTATAACCTATTACTCTTAAATTTTCCCATTAGATCACACATGAGTTGTATCCTTCAATAATTTAATGACTTCCTAATATGAATTTGAAAGAAAATTTAATGGTTATTCTTCAACTCCTGCCAACAAAGCTATCTTTTTTGTTGTGATTGTTTTGAGTATTCCAACAAGGGTTTTTTTTTTGTCTAGTCTATGAAAATTCACAAGTAAATTATTGTTTCCAAAATGTGTAACCAGATGGTCTGTTTATAGATAGCCACTTGTCGGAAAAATGAAAATCTAGGGCAACATATATGAAGTATGTTATACTAAAGGATGAACTGTTCAGTTGGCACTATTTTCAGAAAAGAATCATTTTATTTTACCAGGGAGAGCTCAACAACCTTTTGGGATTGTTACATTTCTTAAGCATACCTAAAAGTTTCTTGCTACTTTCTAAAACATTAATGACTGAAAATATTTTTTCTTCATGGTGTGCTTTAAAGGAAAGTTCATCTATATCATTTCAGTGTTTTATTAATCGATTTTTAAAGTTTTATTGCAAACCCTTTTGATCTAAAGATTTTTCTTTTGGACATTTTATAGTGCTTTTTCCAAACTAGAAAAGTGACATATTATATAGAAAAATAAACTATGGCTACAAACGTAATTCCTGTGAGTCCACATTCTAGAACTGGCACTGTGTAATGTGCTTGAGTTAGAGATCCAGCTAATGAAGGAATGTCTTTTCTCTGAGTTAAAAAGAAATATTGAGTTGGATACCATTGACCATCCTTAGTGGTCTAATTTTTTTTTAGACACTTTCACCCCATATTGATGCATTTCTGATGTTAAATTTACCAGGAGTTAGTTGTGATACTGCCAGGTCTGGGGAAGTTGTTGGTTTGGGGGGAACATGAAGTGTCTCTTTAAAAGCTGAAAGAAAAAAGACAAAGAGAAGTTGTAGAATTTTCAGTCTTTCTGAACTCATTGCATAACCTTAGGGAGGATCTGAGATCATCACACGTATTTGTTGGAAAGACTAGCTTTGTACAAGAACAAAAAAGAGTGACTTAGCTGAGAAGAAGGAAAATGAGGTTAGCTCAAGAAAAGGTAGGATTCTAGTGTCTCTGAAAGTTGGCAACAAAGCAGTGATGCCAGCAAAGAAAAAAAAGAAAGGTAAGGATTATTCAAACTGATCCAGTGAGCCAACACTTAGTGTTCTTTTTAAGTTAAAGCTCATGCATTCTTGAAAAGAAAACAGTGTGTGACAGAGTTTGGGAATGAATGGCATAGATTTTCGGGAATTTCTCTTGTGAAATGTATTGCAAGCTTATATTTCAAACAATGTAATCATTCAAATTGTAGAAGCCACCATATCACCTTCAATGAGGAATAGAGAAAGCAATAGAGCAGGTGATCTACTAAGTAAACACTACTATCTATTACTACTTTAAATGGAAATGTAACAGACTTCTGAGATCTGTCCAAATCCAAAAGAAAGTTAAACAAAAGCAGCCAAAAGGGAAGAAAAATTAAGAATGACAGTCATCAAAAATTTGTATTTCTACAAAGTTTGTTACCTTCCAGATCGCTTGGTGCCTGAAGGAGACTCCCAATTCCATTGAGTTTATAAAGAATCATGGGATGCATATATATTGTCCACATAAATTGACAAAATAACCTCCTACTTTTGAGTTTATGTAGGCAAATTAAGCAAATTTGTGAAAGGGTGGACCAACATATTACACATGGTTATTATTGTTATTTTTGTTTCGGATTGGATCTCAGTTTCAATTGCAAAATGAGGAAGTCGGACTAAATGGATTTTCCAATCCCTCTCAGGTCTGAGTCTATTGTCCAATGCTCTATGATACCATTAGGATAGAAAATTCTAGAAACTCTATTGAATAAGATGAGGACTTGTGCACAGATTATAGTATTAGAGAATTGCAAGGGAAATGGGAGGTTAAATGACTTGTACAGTCACAATAAGTATGTGTAAGAATCAGAACTTGAACACAGTTCTTCCTAACTCAAGGTTAGGCTTCCAATCAATATTTGACATTGCTCTCATTGCATGTTACATACATGCACAGAAGTCTGTTGTTATGAAAATGTATATTAGCATAAATCTCTAAAATAATACAATGTATATGTTTTTCAGTCTTTGAAACTCCAAATTAAAAATATAATAGCAATTGACTTTTATGGATAAAATCTACAAAACAATTTATTGCTTAGGGATATCCTTTAAATTTTAATGAGGAAAATCATTAATTTCTAGGACTGATTTAATATTTGCAGAAATGGCATTCCTATACTTTTTTCAATGACTCAAAACAAGGTACTCAAAACATTTATTGAGAAAAATTAATGCTTGAATAGACTAAAACATGATGAATCCCATTTTTAAACTTGGCAGCTCCAATTAACTCTTGAGACTTGCTTGAGAATACGAAAATTCAACAAAAGCCAACAACTAATGAAATTCATTTTTTGTTGGTCAATAAATAATTTGCAACACAATCTGAGGCTCCAAATCATTCTATTTTTGAGAGTATTCAATGCACTTTCTTATTGACACCATAATGGAAACCTTGAAAAGGTTTTTACTGTCAGCTATAAGTAGGATTTCAAGTATTCTGATTCTGCCTGTTTTAGACTTAGAAGAAATAAAATGTGCATTCTTTGAGAAATGGGTGGAGAGGAATGAATAAGCAGTCTTCCTTTTCTAGACTTCAGAAATCAGTGTGAATCTAGGGCTTTGTGGATCCCTCACATTGTCAAAATGAGCCACATGAATGCATTGTGCAGACTACTACTGGGAAGCTCAGCAGACATGTGCAACTTAACTCTCATATTCACCTCTGATCTAACTAAATGAAAGTGGCATCATTACTTTTTTGAGAATAAAAGAAGACCATGTCCTTGGAAAATAAAAATAATAACAAGTAAACCATTATCTTTCTGTTATTATTCGGTATTCCTTTAGTTAAGTAGTATTTTCCACTGCATTTACTTTTGAAGTTTTGAATTAAATATTTGTATTTCAGGGATTTTTTTGTTGTTGTTGAGAGACCCAAATTCTGCTTCAAAAATAACAGGTCTACATTAGTTCATAGAAAAGTCACATAAGATGAAAAACGAGAATTAAATGACTACAATTAGGGGAAAAAAGGGAATCTAGTTAGAAAACCTTTTTGTTTTAAATAATCTGTTTGTAGTACACAAGGTAACCAATTAATCTTGATTGCTTTCATTGTATTTTTTCATTCTATTAATACTCCTTAGAAGCAACATAATAAAGTGGTGGAATGCAAGACTTAAAGTCATGAAGACTTGGGTTTGAATCTCATCTTAGGCACTTATTAGCATGTGACCTTGGGAAAATCATTTAATCTCTTTCAGACTCAATTTCCTCATCTGTAAAGTAAAGAGACTTTTTCATTCCTTTCCAACTATGATTCTATGATTCCTTTTTGATAAATTAAGTAGTTCTATGACCTTGGGCTCAATCTCACTTCAATGAAAGAAAATCTGTTTGAAACATTATTTCTAAAAAGACTGGTTCCTCAAAGGAATACTGAATGGATAAAATTCAAGTGCTCATAAAATGGAACAAGACAAGAGTACAAATGATTGTCTTTTCCCTTAGGACAAGACAGACAAGAAGATAATCCTGTGATTTTTTTTAAGGCTAATAACCATTTGTACTATTCAGAGTTCCTGAAGTCAATAACAGACTAGACTCTTAAAATTATTGTACTTGAGATTTTTGCCACTTCTTTGCCAAAATTAAAAGTTTTAAGAACTAATCCATTCTTAGAACAAATTAAGACATACATTTAGATTTGGAATAAAAAATAATATTATAACTGGTTTAATGAATTTGAGACATGGCATATAGGAATTGTAACTTGAGAGAGACAGGACATTCCAAAAGTTCATTAATTTTTTTAAAACTCTGTATATTCAGTATTACAAGGTTTTGATGAAAATAATGCCGTAGATCATCATTGTTGCCATTCAAAAAATCAAGGAAAAAAGTCTGAAATAGAGGAATAGGAAAGTTCAGCTCATGTGCTTTGAGAAAGAGTTTGATGAAGATGATCTGACTGTTAAATTTTAATGACATATGAAAAAAAAATGAAGCACGGATTGGCAGAGATAATATTGTTACCCGTTGTTGCTGGTGTTCTTTCAAGTTCAAAAGAAGTTGGTTTGGGCCTTGGTGTAGATATTGAAGTGGTTGAGCTTATCACTGTTGGGAGAGCAGGTATCATCTTTAGATTATTAGTAGGCATATACTCAAAAGATGTAGCCTCACTACCTTCTAAACAAACTCTGCATTTGAACTATTAATGCTATTAATTCTTAAAAAGCTGGAATGGCTAGAAGATGATCTATTCTTGTTTATAAGTATAACTAAATGTCCTCATAGGGGATCCACCATAATAAAAAATGGTTCTGACATCATCTAAATTTCAGGAGAAGAACACTTTTTAAATGTTTTAAAATGTAATTCTGTAATAACAGAAACAATTGCCTCAGAAGGAAATTTCCTTCAAGTTAACAACGTCGGATAATCACTGACATCCTGGGTCCTGCCTAATACCAGGTTCTTATCCCTAACACTATGCCAATAGGATCGCTACAACACAACACTATCTCAGAGTTTTCTAAGCATGAGTTCCCAAGAAGTGAATTTCCCACCTTCTTCTCATCCACTAGGACTGACTCATCCGGGCTAGGATTTTCAGTCTTGTTGACTATGCCCCCTAAAGCTCACTCTTTTCTGAGTTTCCCATTCCTTTGCACTGACTTGAAGAGCCCACTCACTCCTCTCATAACTGATCACTTACCAATTTGCTTTTGTCCTTCTGCCTACCTCCTCATTGCCAGAGGCCAGCACCCATACTTGAGAGTTTTACTACTACATCCAATTGAAAATGGGGAAAATGAAAAGTTGGGAACATTTCTCAAACTTTTCCCTCCTCCTTTGCTGTCACTCTCATAAAAAATCCATACCCAATTAAGTAAATGATATCAGTGGCTTTATTCATTCTAGTTAAAATTCTTAACTTAAATTCTATTAAAGGTATACTAATTAAAAAGTTCCTTGTGCCCTGTAGTGGAAAATGCAACCTGCCTAGAGCTAAGAACTTAAGCATTAGATCATACATTATAAGATCACAAAAGTAAAGGTAGGCCAGTTGTATAAATCAACCAAGCAATAAACATTTATTTAGCACCACCTATGTGCCAGGCACTGTACTAGAAATAAACTGGCACTAGATTTCTTCTAGTCTCCAAATCCAAAAATCTTAAAAGTCATCCTTCAAGACAGATTTATAGATACAATGTGACCTAATATAGAGTAGACAGAAAAATTTGCTCAACATGTTCGTTCCCTACATTTTATGCCAGGGTTATGTAGATTGCCAGAATTAATAAATCATTCTTGCCTAATAATCCTCACATCTCTCATAAACTACATCCTATCTCTTAATTTGATGCTGATTTTTCTCATTCTTTAGATTTTCTTCAGATGCTAGCTGTCTGCCACTGACTGGAACTTCAAAAGGTTGTGAACAAAGCAACAGAAAAAGATACTTTATTACTTTTTCTTTGAGAATACAGAAGAATAAAAACAGAGCCGGGCTTCTAAGGTGATAAGACACTTTGTCACTTTCTGTTCAAAAGCTTATATGTAGGATCTGATCAGAATGTTACTCATCTTTAATAATATAATCCATTTTCCTTCCCTAGCCAGTGAATTCCTCTATTACCCAAGCCTTGACAATCTTGTAAATTACCATCACTGTCGTGGGTACAATTATTGAAAAAGAAATTTTGTAACAGAAATTTTTATAACACAAGAGCCTGGAACTGATGAGATCAGTCTACTGTATCACTTTGATTTCTATTAGAAAAAAAAAAAACCTCTACATCAAAATACTTGTTTTTATTTTTATTTTTTTTAGTCTTAAAATTTGGAATTTAAAGAGGACTCATGTAACTTTCAAATTTGGTATGTAATGCTTCTAGATTGATACTCTTGAGTTTCAAAGAAATATACTGAGTTTTATTGGGAATTGGAAAATAAAGAAGCAAAAGATTTAATTAAGAGATTTTTAGGACTTTAGAGTCTTACACCAGGTAAGGAGAAAGAAAAAAGAGCTCTTTGTTATAAAAGTGGGAAATGTCTCCTTACTCCTTGAAAAATCTATCATTAAGCAATCTGATTGAAAAGTAAATAATACTAAGCTTGATGTGGCTTTAGAAAATGAATTTTAAGAGTACCTTCAGCCTCTACAGATTAATTATAATATCACATGTAATTGTATTGGAGCAAAGCTGACAAGGCACACTTGCCAAATAATGACACATGCAAATAACAAAAATAATTTTCACACATGGCTTATAAGATCACTTCTACTTAATAGGCATTTACACCATTTATATACCATAGTCTGAGGCACAAGAAAAAAAAAGCCAATGCCTGACATAATAGATTACTGTCGAGCTGAGGCATAATAAAATCCTAATGAAGTTCACATCATTGGCCTTCTGAAATGAAGCTTTATGATAAGCTTGGGCATCCACTCATTCAGAAATCAAAGTGTACATGACATATCAGTCCTTTTCCCTCCTCAATCTGTTTTTGGTCAAGTCATAGATTGATGTCTGTTTGCTTCTTTCAAATCACCTGGATAATGTTCAAATCATCTATAACCATTGAATAATGCTGGTCAAGCACATGAGATCTTCATGTTCTCCAAATAGAACATTTGCAATATGTGTCTAGTCAATAATACTGGATTTTCCCCTCAGCAAATGAAGCCACAAAGTAGCTATTTACAAAGAAAATACCATTTTTAACCAGGTAACATTAATCTCGTGTCAGTTGAGGATTTTAGGAAATTTAAAGGTGAGGGTTTCTGTGTTTTTTTTTTGTTTTTTTTTCCCAGTTGTAAAAAAATAAGATGCTGGGAGATTCTGGCTTAACCGGGACAGGGAAATCACATGGCTAGGGGCTACAGGTTTCCTAACTCCCAGAATCTTATTTTTACACAATGGAAAACAAGAAATATTTAGAGACCAGGGCAAGAATAAAAAATATATCCCAAAGCAGATCTGACAACATTTCAAGAGTCAAGATTATTTAACAAGCCAAGATGAAAAATAATCTAATTGGTAATAATTAGATATTTGAAATTCATTTAAATAGTAAAGATCATTTAAACACAAATTGAGACTAAGTTGAGCAAATAATAAATACATTTACATTTAGCTTGGTAATAAAAACAATAATATTTTAGGGTAACAAATTTTAATATAAAATATAAAAATTTAGTATGTATATGTGTATATATGTGTGTTTATGTGTTCTTAAGAGAAATTTATTCTGGTTGGTGACATGTCAGTAAAAGTCACCTTGCTCTCCAGGCTTCCTTGGCTTCTTCCTTTGAGTCTTGCCTAAAATGTCTTCTTCTGGAAGGAAACTTTTTTGGTCTCACTTAGTGCTAGTGACTTCCTTCTGATATTAACCCCAGATTTTCCTGTATCCATCTCATTTTTACATAGTTCTTTATGTGTTGTTTATTAGATTGTGTTTCTGGAGAACAGGAATTGTCTATACTTTCCTTTGTATTCTCAATGCTTAACAGAGTTCCTAGCACATAAGCAGGTGCTTAATAAATGCTTGTTGACTCAATTTATTGCAGAAAAAGAATCTAATCTATATTAAATGTAAGGCATAAAATTGTGCACTACAGAAAATACTAAGAAAATATTAAAAATGCAGACTTATGAAACAGACAAGATAAGAGTCAGGGCTTGAACCCATGTCATCAAGATTTTGAAGTTGCCTTGCTTGCTGAGAAAAGGCCTAATTTAATGAGCACTTATGAAATGTACACATCAATGGCTGACATCCACTTTTACATCACCTTGCATTGTACTTATTGCACGTCACTTCTGGGTTTATTACAATTTATATAAAATAACTTCTAATACTTCAATGAAATCATCATAAAATTTGCATTGCTACTAGAGCTGAGACTATGACCTATCAGTTTGCCAGCTTTAGTAGTTAAGCATCTCACTTTTCTTTTATTGCTGGAATTCAAAATGTTGGCTCATAAAAATATTAATTACCATGCTTGGTTCTTGTTGGTTTGGTCTTGGGGCGTCGTCGCTTAGGTGTAGAAGGAATGGATGTGGTTTGTGTGGAAGCTGGAAAAAGCAGATTCTATTTCATAATTTTTCATTAAATGATCTTAATTCAACTGGCAATTATGGCACACCTAGATGGTAAAATCACAATGGCAGGGACTCTCTCTCTCTCTCTCTCTCTCTCTCTCTCTCTCTCTCTCTCTCTCTCTCTCTGTCTCTGTCTCTCTGTCTCTCTCTGTCTCTCTCTGTCTCTCTCTGTCTCTCTCTCTCTATATATATATAGATATATATATCTCAACAGATTCTTTCTGTCACTCAGTGCTTAGCATACAGGAGGTGCTCTGTAAATATTGTTGATAGAATCACATTGACCTAAATTGCAGAAAGCACACTGAATTTAGTTGTACCTTATGGTGGTGAGACTCTTTCAGGAAAAGATCCCAGAATCCTGTTTAATTCAACAAATACTCATTGATTGCCTACTCCTTGCTAGACATCAGGGAATACAAAGATGAAAAGGCTCAAAGACCTGTCCTTGGGCTTTGCAAAAGAGTTAGAACCTGACCTGAGCGAGGAAGGAAGATATGAATTTTAACAGGGAATGCTAGGGAGTGACATGTCTAATTATGGTAGAATGTGGACAACTGCATTGAAGAAGAAGGCAGGTCATTTGCTTAATGTCTGATTTATCTATGTAGAGGCTAGGAGGTAATATGGATAATTTGGGGTTGGGAAGAGGGAAAATAGACACAATTCTTTTAAAAATTAAAATACATTTCTAGGGCTATGGCTCTTTAGTATCCTTACCATGAATATGGTAACATGGTAATATGGGAACATACCTTGTGACTTCTAAAATTTCCATTAAATAGTCAGATTTTATTTTTGTCTTCCTACCCTGCCTTTTTTTCCCACTTGATCTATCCCACAGATCTTAATTGATACTATTTGTATTTACTAATACAGAACACTAAGATAAATTAAATTTGACTGAATGGAAAGGACTAAAGTATAATTCTCATCATTGTTTCTAGATTTTTCTAATTGAGATAATAGGAAAGAAATCATTTGTTAGAATGAAGAAATCCTGGAATTATGTAAATTCTTTGCATCTTATCATTAATGCTGTGTTTTACATAGTAGTTCATTGAAGCCACTGACTTTTTTTTTTAGTTCTTACCTCGACTTAGAATTGAAATTTAGAATCACTTCCAAGATAGAAGAGAGGTAAGGGCTAGGCAATTAGGGTTAAGTGACTTGCACAGGGTCACACAGTGAGGATGTACCTGAGGCAAGATTTGAACCCAGGATCTCCCATCTCCAGGCCTCAGTCTCTAACTGCCCCAAAGCCATTGAATTTTTAAGAAATCACGACTTTTCCAGGGAGAAAAATGGGAAATATTGACTATAAAAAAACAGCTAACAATTATGTAGTGATTTAAAGTTTGCAAAAAACACTTTCTACATACAGACTGTCCCAAAAGTCTTAAAACTGCACTAAGATTTTTAGGACACTCTATTGTCTCATTTAATACCACAACACTATGAAATAGGTATATATAGGCAATGAATTTTTCTTAGGTTCAACATGATTAATTTTTACTAATTTTTCTACTGAAAAGAATTACATAAGTATTAGTAGTTACCAAGTGTAGTATGTTGTATTTCAGGAATAGGAGATGTTTTCGGTTTTTGAGGAAGAAGTGGCATTTCACTTGGAGCTGAAATAAAACATTCCCCACCACAGCCCAATTTAGTTAACACGAGAAGTTTCCGGAGCACTAACATGCTTTTAGCTGATGAGAAAGATAAGCCACAAGACACTGATGAAAAACAAACAGCTCATGGATTCTTGAAAGCTGGTGGATGAAATGAGTATTCAAAGAGTAAAAAGAATAAAAGTAATAGAATAAGTGATCATTTGATGGCCAAAATGAGAGTAAGTGAATCCAAGGGTGCTGGAATGAATATAAGGACAGAGATGTGGAAGAGGCATGGCGATGGTGAGGATGTCGCCGTTCCATGCAGACCTCACAATATATTGTCTTTTTCTTCTTAAGACAGTGCTATAGCTTCTATGTACAGCCAAATGGAGGGTGTGAAAATCTTCAGTAATACAGAGAAACAAACAACAAATGTGTATTCAGAAGCAAGAGAGAGATACATGACTAGATGTGATGGAATGAGATGCTTCTTTAGAAGAAAGCCATGCATATGGGCTTTCCTTTGATGAAAAATGAAGAGAAAATCTGCTATTAACAACATTACCCAATGGTGCCCTTGGCTGTTCAATTGTTCTAGAAGTTTTTGATGGGTCAGAGTCCAGAGTAGAATGACTTGTTGCTGCTGGAATAAATGTCAACAAGTTATAAGGGAGCAAAAGGTCTCGGAATAGAATGCTAGTTCATGAATAGCAGTTATGTCTAGGAGAAAAGAGGTCATTCAAAGGGACTCAGTGGAAAGAACACTGAACCGGGTTTTCTTAATTCCTTTGTCACACTGTCATCTGTGTGACTTTAGGCAAGTCCCTAGACCTCCCAAGGCTTCCAATTTTTCATCTGTAAGATGGAGGAGTTGAACTAAATGATCTCTAAGGTCTCTCCCACCCCATAGACCTAGAAACTACTTGAAAGTTTGTTGATCAGCAGTATTAATGTCGTTATCCACTGGAAAGTTAAAGGTGATTTCATATTTTTAAAACATACACAATTCAAATAACTAGGAAGGAGCACAAAGCAAAGGTGTAAGATAGAAATGTATTTCCCAGGTTCATGGTTATAGACATAAAAGGACCTTAGCTGTTCTCTACTCCAATCTGCTCACTTTGCAAATAAACCTGGAGTGGCTAAATAGCTTCCTCAATATGGCATAGATAGTAAGAATGTGGGGTCATATTTGAACTTAGACCTGATGATTCCAAGTTTCTCCTTTCCTTACTAGGATTCATGCTAAGCATTCTACTTCAGTTTCGCATTTTATCTTGTTTATAATTGTCCTCCATTACGGAGGATCATGTCAGGGATATTGTTGAAGGACATTTTTTACTGGGTAGGGAGTTGAACTCCAAGCCTTCTGAAATCCCTTCCAGTTCTACGATGCTATAGAACAGCATGATAAATTCACTTAAAATGGGTCAAACTTTAGAAACATAGCTAGTGCCCAGTTAAAAATAAATTCACATTTTTTACAGATTATTTGCATACAATTAAGCAAACCTTCCCAAATAAAAAAGTCAATCCTAAGACTAACATTTGTGAATAGTGTGTCAGTGTGAGGCAGTTCTTTGTAGCAATACTTATCTTGATAATAATATCTCACACTTATAAAGGCATGCCCAAATTCTTAGTGAGGCTTTAATCCATTGGAGTTTACAACTGCACTAAGACTTTGGGGTCACCCTGCACAGCACTCTAAGATTCAACAAGCATTTTACTTTCAATGATTTTATGAGGTAGATGGTGGAATGATTATCCCTATTGTACAGAAGGAACTAGATTTCAGAGAAATTAAGTGATTTGTGCATTGTTACATTGCTAAGATTGGTGAAACTGAGACTTGAACCTAAGTCTTTTAAGTGCAATGGCCTTAAAATTAATACTATTGTCTCAACAAATTGGCAACTTGATGATCTGATCAAAGATGACCAATGTCTGATTTTCCAACCCTTAAATCAGCCATAAACATACAGAATAAAAGCCATTATGTGGTTGGAGAGAGGAAGAGAGAAGTAAAGAGGATTTGTTTCTTATTTCTGAAAGAACCAGACTTAGAGTCCATAGAACACTTGGGATCTCTTGACAGATTTAGGAGAGACTGAGTGAGTATACCTGTTTGGGTCATGGATATTTCAGGTTCTTCTGTTGCTGGAGGACTTGAAAAACCGGGCTGTGTGTCATAGGTTGCTAAAAAAAAAAAAGGTTGAGCAAGAGTAGTTATTAATTTTTTTTTAAATTTTACTCTACATTTCTAAACAAAGTTGTCTTTATGTGGCAACATAATATTGGTCTCATTACTTAAAAACATGGAGCCAAAAAAGACTCTGCTTCTGTCCTTGATCTGAACGCACAAGTTTTATGAATCTAGAATTGAAGCTGTCCCCTAGCATGATGCATGCTATCCATTTGAAATGGGGCAGTGTCAAGTCTGGACAAAACAGTACTTATAAAGAAACCATGCAATGGAGTTAGACTTGAATCCACATACAGGCTGTATAAAGGAACCTAGGTTACAGACCTAACAACTGGAATTTCACACACAAATGTCTACGTTGGATCCTCTTGAGCCCTTCAAAAAGGATTACTCAATTTCCATTCCCAGTCACCCAGGAGCAGCTATCCTTGGAACAAAAGCATCTGACCTCTAGAAAGTTCATTTATTTGAAGGCTATATTTCATGTTCAGGTGAAAAGAGAAAGTGCATTCAATTTCAAAATAAAAATGAAGGCCAATTGTGTTTTATACTTGGAAATTTTATATCAAACAAAGTTGTGAAGAAATTTCTTCAATGAGTTGGTCCTGTAAGAGGGAAAAATTAAATTAAAACAAACAATAAATAGAGGAGTGGGAAGTGGAGATGCAAGTAAAAGAAGAGATGTGCTGGTCTCTACAGTGAAGATATTTACACTAGAATTTTGTTACTCATGACAGTAGGAACTATCTAATCTCTCACTACTGAGATAATGGCTCTAAGGTAGAATAAAATTATATGTGTACCCGACTACAGAGCTAAAATACTCAGGGAGAGTTCTTGTAATTCAATGACACTGTATATTAATGTTTTCTCAAACGAATCAATATTTGTAGCTATAAAAATATTTAAAAATAGGAAACTTTTTACTCATGCAAGTTTACACCTATTTTAAAATGTATAACTCAAAAGAGTGTCCTGGGGCACTTAAAGAAGTTAAGTTAATTGCCCAGGATCCATAGCCAGTATTTTTCAGAGGAGAGAATTAAATCCTCATCTTGCTGGCCCAGAGGCAGGCTCACTTTTTGCTGTCCATGATGCCTTTCTTACTATTCTATTTTTAAAATGTATAATATCCCAATAGCCAGAGAAAGCATTTTTATACTGCTTGGCATATATTAATTAGCATAAATAACATGAAAAGAGTTAATTTCAGAAAAATGAAAAAGCCTATAATTTTACAAGATTGTCAAAGGGGGCTTGCATTTTCTGAGTGCCAATGAAGTTAAGTATACTGAGAAATTTATTTTTAATACTCTTGGAAGGTAGAATATTCTACTGTCTATTGGCAGTGGGTCTAGGGAAGTTTGTAAGATTTGTCAATGAGATATTATCAGTCTTATGTAGATGAAGTGACAACAGTTAGTCAATAACCCATTTGCTGCTGAAGAAAGCAGACTGACTTCTATTGTGATCCTCATATAAATGGTATTAAGGAAATACAGACCCCATCTCAAAGCCTGAACTTGTTCTTTCAGTTTTTTAATGTGACCACTAACTAGTCTTAGGCTCATCCACCCAGGAATTGTACTTCTCAGATGCTAGTATTGAGCCTTTTCTCTTTTCATACTTAAATTGCAAGTACAACTCTATGGGCCCCATTGTTTCATATGTCCATTCCTCAGCTGAGAGTTGTGACTAAGCTATGTGGGGTTGGAGGAAGGATCCCCTATCTGGAGAGAACCACTGCTAATACTAGTCCTTTTAGTGGCCTTAGTAATCCAAGTCCCTAAATTGCCCTTCGGTGTCAAACCTGTGTGACTCCAAAACAATGACTGTCCTTTAATATAAAAGTTATTTTCAAGTAGAGTTGATCAAAATAGGATATTTACCAGATAGAATCAATTCATGATATTTTTGGAGTTCAGATGATTGATAAATGGGAGAAACAAGTGGAAAATCATATGAAGCTTAAGAATAAAGCCCCCAACATTCAGCTCTACTGGATTCAGATAGTCATTTACTTATTATATTTTAATGCTGTCCTTTGGAGACAAGATTACCAATCCACACACATATATACGTATATTGAGACATATTTGTACACATATGCATATAATATGTTTTGATAGATATAACTACCAAGGGACTTGGCATAAAATAGTACAGATGTAAGAAATGGGATTTAAACCCAGATCCCCTGATTCAAGAGTCTGCTGTTTGAGGAACAACCTAAATTTGGGAAGTATGACTACTAAATTGGCCACCAAGTGATCCGTTTATTTTTTATGAGAGCTCATGAAGATAATCTCCTAACTATCTGTCAGTGGGAAAAGGAGCCACATGAACAAAATAATTATTTTTTCAAAGTCTATTATAAATGGCCCAAAACTATTTTGGAACACTATGGCTCACTAAAAAGGCAATTGTAATTGGAAATCAGCCAAAGACTCCATTTAATTTTCTTTAAAATTTCTAATTCTATTAAAAACTTATCTTAAATGTTAATATAGGAATTCACCTGCCTATTATGAAATAGGCCTATAGCAGCATGTTTGACAATGTACCCAGTGGGGTGAAAATGTCTATATGACCTAGTTGAGAAAACAAATAAACATCTTCTCTCAGAATTGTATAGAAATCTTTCTTGTGGTATATTTGCCAGAGTTTAGGTACCACCCCCACATGATGGTTCAAAAACCACATATAAATGAATGATGAAGATAAGGTTAGTGAAGAAAATTAAACAAACAACTAAATTACCATTCCTTCTGCTAGTATGAGAATACACTAAGAATCCACAAAACTCAGGAAATTCTCAGTACTATTTGCATAAATGAATAATGCTTTCTTCAGGCTCAAGGAGAAGGTGATATCTTGCTGGTTGGTTTTATAATATTATAAAGCTATTATTTGCAAAAAAAAAATTACTCACCAAACAAAGCAAAGGCTCAGGCTATAAATCTCTAACTGGCAACAACAATAATTACAAAAATCTGTAAACCATCTGGTGCATTATTTCTACTTTTGTCCTCTCAGAGCATCACCACTCCTGTCTTGTTTTCTTTCTCTCTAGGGCTTATTCCAATTGGATAGATGAGGTCAGCTGCAATCAGCTGCTCACAGGACAAACATAGTGCTCTGCTTTTTTTCTTTAAAATTCTCTTAGTGAAGCCCCCAGTAACCAAATAGTCTATTTCTAAGTACAATACTCCTTACATTTTTTCATCTCTGGTGATATTCAGAATTTGATTTTGTCATTTAGAATGTGGATAATTTTTCTAGCATTTTGCATTCTCCACCTTCCTTCTGATGTCATAAATGCAATTTCTAATTGGGAAAATAAAGTGTTCTCATATTCTGTCAGGAAAACCAGTTAGATGTAATTGTTCATTGTCTCAAGATAGCACAGGAGCAATGTTATGCAACAGGAAGACTAAAAATATCTCTGTGATCTGTAGAATAGTTCAGAGTCACTGAGTCAATTGGTTTGGGGATCATGAGTTGAGAAAGAAAACAAAATGAAGGTTCTTGGGGGATTGAAACTAGACCATAACCTTGGAATCACTATCAATTACTTCTTTTTTGTTTAACTTGCAGCTGCCTCATGGTACTTAATTCAGATGGCTATTTTCCATTCCAATAACAATGACTCATCATCCTCAATTGGGATGGAGTTTCTCTGCAGTATGAGAAAAAGTCAGAATTCTCACAACAGAATAAGAAAACAGTAGACTCAAAACTATGCACAAGTTATTTTGGTGAACTAAGAGTCAGAATCAATGCAAAAAAAAGAAGTCTGCAAATTTGGGGGGAAGGGGATCAACAATTAGAAAACATGAGGCTTATCCTTGGAAGTATTACATGAAAACAACAACAAAAGCATCAAGATTTCTTTTTTTAAGCTAAAAATATCTATCAAGAATTTAAAAGCCCTACGAATCATACTAGGACTCTTGAATGAGAATATAAGACTATTATGGACTAGGTATAGGACCTGGTTAAATCACATGAATTCTCCTTCAATGCTCTACAATAATTTTCAACAAGAAATGATGTTAAAAGGAACATCTTCTGTGTTCACATGTTTATATACATCTGAGACTGAGTTATTTCTTTTCCCTTCTAAAACTATTAGGATAAGACAAGAAGTCGAATTTTTTGGCTCAATATAAGAATGAACTTCCTAAACAACTAGAGGCTTCTAAAAATGGTATGGACTGTAGTTACCCATGACTGGAAGTGTTTTAACAGAGACCAGATGACCTCTGGATGAAGGGATTCATGTTTTCACTATAGTTTCTACTAGCAGACCTTCAAGGTTCCTTTCAGCTCAGAAATTCTACTGGCCAAGGTATTATTGCTTCAAGGACTACTTAGTGACCACTTTGGGACCTTTGTTAGCAGTCAGATTTGAAATATCCCAAGGATTAGTCTTGCTATTTTTATATTAGGGAAATTCACAAATTTCTATCAAAAGTTTAATCTCACAACTGCAGTTACCTAACAAATTTGGCTAATTAGGGGTCAAAATATGCCTTTCAAATAGACAATCCCATTAAAAATGAAAAGCATTCCCAATGAGTTCACCAATTTTGTCTCTGACTTGTTTATTTATAATATACTCGTATTAATTTGACAAATTCAACTTCTATATTGTTCTTTTATAGAAATGTTTTTTGACATTTATATAAACAAGGTTTTGGACTTCCAGGTAAACATGGCTGCAATCTAGATGCAACTCGGTTCCCCTCCCCGGCACTGAACGAAATAGACTACCTCAAAAGAGCATAAAAACCACCTTTGGAAGAATGGAGGGACTCTCCAGTACCCCACAGAAACGAAGGTACATGGGGTTTGAACATTTTCACACTATAAGGAGGAGGAAAAGCTCACACAAAAACGTGAACTGAGCCACCCCTACCCCCCCCCCCCCCACGCACCCACCAAACCAGAGTAAGCTATCAGAGCGCTCACTTGGACAGTGAGTGAGTGAGGAGCATTTCTGTGGGGGGGGGGGGCACACCAGGGTCCTTGGGATCTAAAGACTGCAAGGAAACGACCTCTCAGGGAGGTTTCACGGGAGAATCCTGCGCTGAGCACAGGGGGCTGCGGAGCTGAACTCCTGGGCAGTTGTGCTGAGAACCTGGGCAGAGCTGAACACCTGGGTGGGCCACGCTGAACGCCTGGGCAGTTGGGCTGAACACAGGGGCCCATGCTCTAAGAAACCTCGGAGGCTGGGAATAACTAGTCTGAGGCAACCTAAATTCACAGAAAACTCGCCCACATCACCCAGACCCCAGACCAAAAAAGAAAGTGGAATAAAACCACCAAAGGAATGGCTCACACAGCCCAAAATCAAGCCTCCAAGAAGAAAGGAGGGAAAAAAGTGACTATTGAAAACTTTTATGGAGGGAGTATCCAAGGAAAATAAGAGAATGAGGATGAAATCCAAACAAAATCAGAACACGCCTCCCAAAATGGAAACTCTCCACAAAGCTCTGGAAGATCTCAAGCTGGAGCTTACCCAAAATATGGAAACCTTTTGGAAAAAAAATGGGAGAAAGAGATCAGCAGTCTGATAGACAAGATATCACAATTGGAGAAGGAGCTGGAATCATCTAATAGAAGGGCACACAAAGCTGAAAAGCAAAACCAGTCCCTAACGACCAGAATTAAGCAAATGGAAGACAGCGAGATTACAAAACAGCAAGAATCAATAAAGCAAAGCCAAAAAATTAATGAATTAGAAACAAGGTTTTTCTTCCATAAGTAAAACAGATCAAAATTTTATGAGAAGGAATATTTAAATGTTAGCTTTGAGGAAATATGCTGTCAATTTTCCTTTTCTTTTTCTTTGTTGGATTTCTTTTTAATTGGTAGCATCTAAAACACCCATAAATAGATTTTGACAGCAGCCACATTCTCCAAGGAATCCATATGTAGGTACAATTGTTGATGTTGTTGAACTGAAGTATCTATTTTTAAATTATATATCTTGTTTTGCTATATCTAAGCAACTGTCCCCCAAAAGTTCTTTTGAAAAAGCTAAACAAACTTATCCAATTGGCATTTGTTACAGACTACTATAATTTTTCACTCAGAATGTTTCACTTCTTAACAGAATTTCTTTAAAAAGTATAGTTTTCAAATATATGTTCTACCAAAATCTTAGAAATCTTGCAGTAATCATCTGCCAAGAGTAATAAGGAAAACAAATTCAAATGTAAAAAAATGTTTCTCAGAAAATCTCTGACCTTGACCAGCAATGCCTATTTGTGGAAACAAAACCAACTTGTTTTCCCAAGAACTGGGTTATAAAGAAATTTAATTTAAAAAGAGAGGTGGTATAAATCTTACATGACCCAGAACTCTTAAAATTGGCAAAATATGGAGGCCCAAGTGAATCTTCAACATTTAATTATATGAAGAAAGATTAACAGGATGATGAAAAACCTACAATAATATAGGAGGGGAGGGAAGGAAGGAAGGAGAGAGGAAGGGGAGGGAAGGAGGGAGAAAGACAAGTGGGAGAAAGGATAAAAATTAACATTTACTTAAGTCTCAAGTAGCAAACATTATACAAAATTACTGGTTGAAAGACAGACATCCCATAGTCACAAAAACAAAAAGCCAATGAATCACTAAGTTGTATATGGCAAAAGAAACTTGGAGAGGGTGGTAAGGAGGAATATGCCTGAGATCCTGAGATATCATTTTTTAGAGATGACTACGATTTGCCTAAGAAATGTGGTTTCATTGAGATTTTTGTACTTTCTTCTGAAGTTTTTGAGAAAATATCTTGAAATTCCCAATATATGTAGAAGTATATTTTGATTTTATGGACTGTTAGTATAGTGAGTGAAAAATAAAGCATAAGTATTTCGGAGAGCCAGGATCTACTGTTAATTTTTTAAATTACAAATTGTAAGAATAAAGTCCCAAGTCTGTGGAAGAGCTAACAGTTGCCCCTTTCCTATTTCCTACCAATATCAGAGAGATGAATAAGATAATAAATACAAATTACTTTGAGTTCCATGGAAGAAAAGTGTTCTATAAATACAAAATGATATTATTCTATCCCTAGAGTCTCCTAGCAAGTATGTACATGTTTTCTTAGCCACAATTCACTGAGATGTAATGTACCAAGACATTTAGCAGAGGTTATTCCATAACAACACTGAAATCATAATCATTTGGTCATCTTCCAACAATCTAAAACCGGTATAGTTCCATTGTCAGAAAGTGACTTGTTTTTAGATTCTACTAATTGCCTGACTATTTTGTAACATCTCTCTTTTTAAATATAGAAGTTAGATTTAATTTGACTTCCTGATGTATAGCTATAGGGGAGGTCTTTATTATTTCCACTTTTATATTTTAATAGCAATCCTGATTTTGCCCAAGAAATCAATATACAATTCACTTATTTGAGCGTACTTTACAGAAGTTTTCATTCAGATGACAATTCCAAATAAGGAGATCATAATCGTGTAGGAAAGTATTATTTCTTGAATGAAAGATCAGGGCATTTAGAAATTTTAAAGTTTTCCAGGTAAAAGAAGAATATTTATATTATAACCAAGATTGCCATTAATACAAGTAAATTTTAATTCTTTTATAAGGATATACAACATGAGATTCATAATTTTATATACTAGGCTAAAGAGTAATTATTCATATAGGAGTTCATAGAATAACAGATTTAGAAATCATCTTGATAACAGTTTCCTAGCATTTTTTTTTTTGGTTTGTGTCAGTCCACACCCTTCATTTTACAAATAAGGAAACTGAGATTCAGGTAGGTTAAATTTTAAATTTCAGAATTAGGAACCAGATTCATGCCCTCTGAATACTCTAAATAGTTTCCCCATTGCAGTAAGAGTTCTTTTATCTTTATTTCTCTATTCTCTTGACTATGCAGACTGAAGCTATCTAAGTCATTGAGAATTTTTAAAAATTATGTACTTTTAACTTATAGAGAAATTTGAGAGAACATCAACTCACACATGAAGGCAAAGCTAATTAAAAATCTTTGAGAAAAGATAAAAATGAACCTGTAAGCTATTTACATTACTACTAAGACATGATTTAGAATTTTTATGTTTGAAGCTATTTTTATCAGGGAGGAGACCTAAGCAAATGTCTATAGGAGCAAAAGCTGTGCCATTTAGAGAAGAGAAGAGTTAAATTCATCCAAAGAATTTGAGAAACCAAATATAGTATCCTGTTTGACCATCCTGGATTGTCATGACATAAAGCTCCTCAATTAGGATCTTTGTGACTGGAAAATTAGGAGTACATTGGTGTATTTGATTCGCTTAGTAGTAAAATTATATCATAGCATCTATTAATGTATTAATAACACATTAAATAATAAATTCAAATTAAATAATTAAAAGAATTCTTTTTGTCCTTTGTAGATGCTCTTATATTTAACAAATTAGATTTTAATAGAAAGAAAAGGAACACTGTAATCATCTTGAGAGGATTAAAAAGAATTTTAAACCCTTACATTCTGTTTTAGAAGCAATACTAAGTACCAGTTTTAAGGCAGAAGAATGGTAAAGGTTAGACAATTGGGGTTGCTCAGGGTTAGACAGCTAGGAGATATATGAGGTCAGATTTGAACACAGGACCTCCTATCTCCAGATCTGGTTCTCTATCCACTGAGCCTCTATCCACTGAGTTCTCTATCCACTGAGAGGCCTCCGAGTTTAATTTTTAAAAAGCTTTTATTTGGGTTATATTTTCAATGTTTGGAAGACCACATTCTATCAAGATATACCAAACATCTGTAAAGCACTTAACATAGAACCTAGCACATAGTCCACGCTTTAAAAATGCTGTTCCCTTTTACCCTTCTATTGAATTAGAAGAATGCTTTCAGGTAATTTTCCTGCAGTTTACTTAACCATATAATCCATTATGGTGTGAAAACAGCTTGAGACACTTGTAAGGTATTGACTAAAGTATTCGTTAAAGAAACAGAAATCGTGACTAGAAGAAATTTGAAACAGTCATTTGTCTAATCCAGTCCTCTTATTTTTCTGCCATTAGAAAATTGAAGTCCACAGGGAGCATGTGACTTTGCCAAAGTCAATTTAATGGCAGACACAGAAGAAGAACCCGAGGCCTGAAGACAATTTTTTAAATGTGGTTTGACATGTTCTATATTTGAGGTAGCAACAAGTATCTACCTGCAAAGAAAACATTTTGTTGTTATGTATTCAGTTCCAAGACTATAAATTTTATTATGGTATAAAATATTTAGTTTATCTCTAAAAAAGGGAAAAATTCTGGGGTTGCTTATAATTCATTAGATGACAGACTTTAAATTTGACCAGAAATTGAAATACGTATCTTTGAAACAAATATAAAATAGCTAATTTTTTTCAGCAAGAAAAAAAGTTCCCAGATAATAAATGATAATAGAATTAGTCATTATATCACAGAGTAGTCATAATCTAGGCATCAACCCCTTATACCCCTATGAAAGTTATTTAGTATTATTCTTATAACTCTATTAAAAACAAAACAAAATTTTAAAGGGCAATTACCAGTGTGGGGCTGCAGAACTTTTGGACCATCAGGTGTTTTGGTTGTTGAAGCAATCCACTTTATCTCATCTGAAGCTATGGCAAAAAGAAATAGTATTTGCAGAAAATTATTGGAGAAGATAGGAAATTATATATTTCCATTTTGGGTAAATGAATGTGCAAAGACTGTAATGAAAACAGATTGTTCAAGCAATGTTTCTTTAGTTTGAGCAAGAAATCAAGATCCATTCATCCTCAATCCATCCAGAAAACCCATTTGATTTGCAGCTAGAGAGCCAGATTAACTTCTTTAAAATCAACATTTCATGGAATATGATGTAACAAAAGTGGGAGAGGAGTTAATAGGATTATTTTGAGTGAATTTATCAGAAAATTCAGTCACACAATTGATTCTACATCCCCTGATCGGCTGACTGAATTGAGCAAATGTAGAGACATAGTTCACTACAAGACCAACCCCTTTTCTTCACTCATACAGTAATTATTGCCAAACTTCAAATATTGCCATTACCCAATGTTGCCCTAGGTTTCATCAGAGGGGGCGGTGTTTTGGCTTGAGGTAATTCTGGAAGCCTGTTTGGAGCTGTAATTAAAAAAAAAAAAAGAACAAGGTGAAAATCAATAGCAAGAAAAAGAAAAACAAGATCCAAGAAAGAAAATCAAACTCCTGTGCTAGCTAGGCAAGGCTATTTTGTTGAGGTTTTCAATGGGACACAGAACACCACAAAACAACACACTACGTTTCTACTGTGTGCAGAGCACTGTGCTATGGAAAGTCAGAGAGGTAAGTTCTTAAATTATTAAGTGATTATCTTCATCTATTTAAATATCTTCACATGGATGTGTGTTCACAGAAATATTCATGGTTACTATAAATTAAAACTAAACTCAAACTAAATTGAACTGTGGAATAAATGGAAAGTCTTAAGTCACAAGGAGCCTCTGTTTGGATGCTTTATTTTTAGCATTTTCTTTATGGAGAAACAATCACCATTATGTGTCATGAATTGGTTTTTTAACAGCTCTTCCTGAAAAGAGAAATGAATCTTTGCAAAAACCATGATGTAATTTACTAGTTAAGGGGAAAAAATAGTTCTCAGTGTTTAGGGGGAAATATTGTGAAAATATCAAATTCTATTCAAAATTACACCATGACTTTTGGCTTTTAAATCATATCTAATGGCAAAAACCCCACCACTTCCAAAGGCAAAAAAATTGTTCTTTCTTTCTCTTGGTTATCAAGAATCTATGTCTCTTGGGACCAAAATTAAGTTTTAAAAAATCTAAAACAGTAGCAAGTAGAGAACTACAGGACTAAATGCCCAGAAGTAATTTTTTCACTTTATGCTCTTCTCTGGTTTTACTGCAAATATGAAAAAGTTGAATGTGAGGGAATCTTTGGCATGCTTTAATCATCAACAGCAACTAGCTACCATGTTTTGTGGCATTTCCCTAGAACACGACTTCCTTAACCTTTTCTTTGTGTCATGGATCTCTTTGACAGCCAGCTGAAGCTTATCCATCTCAGAATAAATTCTTAAATGTAAAAAAATAAAATAAATAAGCTTACAAAGAAAACCAATTATATTGAAATAAAGACATAATTGTTTTCCCCACCCAGCTTCACAAATCTATATATCATGGACCACAGGTCAAGACCCCTTCTCCTAGCGTTTTGAGTGACCATCAAAACCTAGTCATGAAGATAAGCTATGAAGTTTTCATAATCATTTCCTCAAGAATTATGATAAAGAAGTATATTATTAACTATTCTATACTCCATGCTTTATGATTTTGGTATCCTGGTTTTCACAAGAGGATCATACAAAGTATTCGTTTCCACATTTATTTAGCGGGCACAGCTCAAGATTAGTGGGGCCTTTCCTGGACAAAATACTTTTGCATATTCTTTAGGAAAAATATCTTCATATGAACAAGTTCCAGAATTCATACTTTTATTTTACTTAAGAAGAATTAAATGAGAAAACAAATTAGTTTTGGAACATAAAGGAACTATTTTTTTAATGAGCTGTCAGATTTGGGAGATTCATCTTAATATTTGTATAGTATGATTTTCAGTTAAAAAAATCACAACTATTAATAAGCACATGAAAAAGTGTTTTAAATCTCTTATAATCAGAGAAATGCAAATCAAAACAACTCTGAGGTATCACCTCACACCTAGCAGATTGGTTAACATGACAGCAAAGGAAAGTAATGAATGCTGGAGGGGATGTGGCAAAGTAGGGACATTAATTCATTGCTGGTGGAGTTGTGAATTGATCCAACCATTCTGGAGGGCAATTTGGAACTATGCCCAAAGGGCACTAAAAGTCTGTCTGCCCTTTGATCCAGCCATAGCACTGCTGGGTTTGTACCCCAAAGAGATAATAAGGAAAAAGACATGTACAAGAATATTCATAGCAGCACTCTTTGTGGTGGCCAAAAATTGGAAAATGAGGGGATGCCCTTCAACTGGGGAATGGTTGAACAAATTGTGGTATCTGTTGGTGATAGAATACTATTGTGCTCAAAGGAATAATAAAGTGGAGGAATCCATGGGGGCTGGAACAACCTCCAGGAAGTGATGCAGAGCTAAAAGAGCAGAGCCTGATACACTGTGGTACAATCGAATGTAATGGACTTCTCCATTTGTGGCAATGCTGTGATCCTGAACAACTTGGAGGAACCTATTAGAAAAACTACTATCCACATCCAGAGGAAACACTGTGGGAGTAGAAACACCAAAGAAAAACAACTGCTTGAATACATGGATTGAAGGGATATGGTTGGGGATGTAGACTCTAAATGAACATCCTAGTGTAAACAACAACATGGAAATAGGTTCTGATAAAGGACACAAGTAATACCCAATGAAATTGCACATTGGCTGTGGGAAGGGTGGGTGAAGGGGAGGGAGGGAAATAATGTGATTATTGTAACCAAGGAATAATGTTCTAAATTGACTAAATAAACTTATTCAAATGGAAAAAAAAAGAATAAAATGAAGGCTTGAACCAGAAAAAAAAATATTTGTATAGTATGTGTAAACTTCCAAAAGCCATTGTAAGAGTAGTGCATGTGTATATTCGAGACTTCAAGACTTCTTTTATTTCCATGAAGTTATTAGTTTTAAGAGTTAGACTGTTTGGCCTTTCTATAATAAATATTAACCTAGCAACAAAAGTAATTGAAGGAGGCATCTCTTTATTGGTCTAGAATTTTACAAGGGAGTATCCTAGACCTTTTGCTATTCTTCAAATGAAATAGAGCAGCAATAAATAAGAATAACCAATAAGAATAATATCATAATTTTATAGGGAAAAGGACTAAACCTGTGATTTCATTGGTATAGAGAATGCCTATGTGAGAAAATTTCCTCTACTAGTGTAGGGTGATACCTTTCCTGCAATTTATAGTTTTGAGATTAATTAACATGCCTAGAGTTGCATGGCCAGTATGTGTCATAGGCAGGATTTGAACCCATATCATCTTGGTCTCAAAGCCAGCTGTCTATACACTAATAGCAAGGGTTCTTCTGTGGATAGATTCCAGGGGAGTCCTTGAACTTGAATAGGAAAACAATGTCATTATAATTAAAAAATAGTTGACTTCCTTTGTTACCCTCTGAATTTTATACTCATAAAGGATCCATAGTCCTCTCCAGGCTTCTAAAGGCATCAATGACAGACCAAAAAAGGTTAAGAACTCTTGTGCATAGTCCATGTTGACTCACTCTCATATGTGTATAACACTTTAAAATCTGCAAAATGTTTTCTTTACCCTAAATCTGTAAGATATTCAGATAGTCTTGTGAGGTAGATAATTATAAAAAAAAAGTTCATTCATCCTAAAAAGGAAGAAGAACGTTAATCAATTAAAAACACCATTGTTAGTCATTTCTTCTGTGAATGTTGAGATTTCTTTTATGAAAAGAAAAAATTTTTGGCAATACCTAAAGTTCTTTCTGAAATTTCTAAGACGCTAGTCACAGCAGGATTTGTGGTTCTTCGAACAGTTTCCATTGTTACTGAAAGTTAAAAAAAATAAAGCAATTTTACCAAATTAGATGTAATAAAGAAATAAGAAACCATAAGATTTTTTTTTCATAAACAAATGATACTAACAACTGGGAGTCATTCTTTTCTCAAGTAGCTTAGATCAAGGAATTATCCTAGTGAGTTTTGATTAGAATCAGGAGATCTGTTCAGAACTAGCACAAAATAAGATTTTATTGCCCCACTGGAAAAGCTTGGAATGGAGACCCAAGAATGACTTAGTTTCTAAGTTAAATGTATCAATATGGTTGCCATACTCCACCCTAGGATCAAAGGCAAGACCTTTACTTCAGTAAAAAATTTAAAAATATTAAACAATGACAATGAAAATTAGAAAATGGTACAAGAAGTTCAGGCTGACACTTACATGCTGTGAATCTATAACAAGAAAGAGTGCCTTTAGGGAGAAAAAAATGTTTTGATTTTAACATAAAAATTACTGAAGTGGAAAATTTTGAAGGGATTTGGCAAAGAATCTGGAAATCTAAAATCTCACATCCAACATCATGACAAACCAAGAAAGTAGCAGAATCTTTGATGCAGAAAAGAAATTGAAGTTTTTGGCTCTTGTACTTTTATTAGAGTTTACCAACCATATTGAAATTGTGGAGAGTGGAGAGTCACATAAATCATGAGCAAGTT
Source organism: Monodelphis domestica (assembly GCF_027887165.1). Taxonomy (NCBI): domain Eukaryota; kingdom Metazoa; phylum Chordata; class Mammalia; order Didelphimorphia; family Didelphidae; genus Monodelphis; species Monodelphis domestica. The sequence continues at coordinate 57,988,808 of NC_077230.1, forward strand.
TGAATTCTCCAAAAGAAAAAGGGTTATAAAACAAGTGGCTTGAAGGGTATACCCTTTCTTCTTTAGATAAGGCTACCTGTAAACCCTAGCAAATCTATGATAAAAGGAATAGACATTTTATTTACTAATAACCTGCCAATACTACAAAAATTAGAAATGAGCACCAGTTCTAAATTTATTCAGCTTAATTCAAAAATATTTGTTAAGCACCTACTGTATGTAAGGGATCATGCTAACTCCTGGGGACATAAATGTAAAAAATTATAACCCAAACCAAAAACACTCTCAAAGAGCTTACAACTTAATAGGAGTGACATAGGTAAAATGTGATTAAGAAGAAGGTGATTAGGAAATGTGCTTGAGGTTTTTTGAGAAGGGAAGGATCATGTTTGACAGGATTCATGAAGGTAGGCTTCATTGAAAAGATGGTACTAGAACTGGATCTTAAAGAGAGGGGAAGATTTAACAGGCAGAACTAAGGAGAAAGTGTGTTCCAGTGATAGAACAGAGAGCCTGTGAGAGTACCTGGAGGACAGAAAAGTACAGGAGGTATCAAGAAACATTGAGTATCCGGTGGGCAGAGATTGTTTCAAATTCCACCTTTGTAGTCCCAGGACCTAGCATAGTACCTGATATATACCAAAGCACCTAAAAACTATTTGTAGGATTTAGGTTAAACATAAATATCTGCTGATGTGACAAACTTGAAATTAAACATGCTTCCATGTTAAATATTATTTATTTTCATTAATATTCAGCTTTTTATTGCTGCTTCCTACCATTTACTTTAATCTTTAATCTTTGTAAGAGCGAGAAAGTTTTTTTTAAACATCATTTAATAATTGAGATGTTGCATATCCCTAAAATGTAGAGTTTTTTGTTTTTTTTTTTACCTGTTACAGGCTTTGCTGGTATTTTTTCCACCTCTGGTGTTTTAGATTCAGCAGGTATTGCCAAGGTCTCGTTCTTAGCTAAAATTTCAGAGGAAAAATTATTTGCACTATTTCCTTACATCCAATATCTGGAATAATTCATTTTGAACAAACAATGGAAACAGAAAGTGTTTAGTCACAACCCATAAAAGTCAGTCAGGCCACAACTGTGTGGACTACTTTCTTCAATAACTAGTCTGTGTGATTCGTCTTTCTCTAATATTTAGTGATTTAGAGCATTTTTTTTCTTTATATGGCTATGTATAAATTTGATTTCTTTAACCAAACACTGTTCATATTCTTTGACCTTTTATCATTTGGGGAATGGTTCTGATTCTTGTAAATTTGACAGCTATCTATATATTTGAGATATGAGATCTCTATCTGAGAAACTATCTATCATTTCCACCAATATCCTGCTTTCCTCCTAGTCTTGGCTATATTAGTTTTATTTGTACAAACCTTTTTAAATGTAAGGTAATCAAAATTATCCATTTTACATCTTATAATGCTATCTATCTCTTGTTTATTAATAAATTCTTCTGTCCATAAATGATAGCTATTATATTCCATTCTCTTCTAATTTGCTTATGATACCTCCCTTTATGTCTAGTTCATATATCCATTTTGAACTTATCTTGGTAAATGGTGTAAGATATTAGTCTATACCGAGTTTCTGCCCAATTGCTTTCTAATTTTCCCAACAATTTTTATCAAATAGTGAATTCTTATCCCAAAGAGTTGGATCTTTACTTTTGTCAAACACAAGGTTACTACAGTCTTTTATTACTATTTGGTGTACTGTGTGAATGTCATTATTTAACTCCCTTTTGATTCCTTCAAGACTTCAAGGCCCTTTAATTTTGGGGCGGGTACTACTACCTTTCATCAATGCAAATGTTTTTGTAGTTAAAAGAAGTTTAGATCATAGGAGTGATAGCTGAAAGGGGCCTGAGCAATAATCTAGTTAAATTCCTTTGCTTAATAAATGGGGATCCTGAGAGTCATAGATTAATTGACTTGCCCAAGATCACACAGTAAGTCTAATGAGATAATATTTGTAAAGTGCTTTGTAAACCCCCAAATGCTACAAAAATAGTGGTTGTCAATGATTTATGGTGCTGATGATTATGTAGGGATTGGGATTCAAACTCTGGTCTCCTGATTCTAATCCCTACATTTTTTCTATCATGCCATGCTAGACATGCTTCTGTGTTGAGTCTGTCTGAGCTTAGTTTGGCTTCTCCTATGACAACAGATACATAGTCTGTCACTGGGATGCTACTTGAAGATATTCCAGTTTGCGAAGTCCTGGCAGAGTCAAGACTCTATTTAGTAGATCTTTAAAGGACACTGAACTACCTCTATACCATGAAAAAATGACTGAGTAGAAGTAGTAGTAGAAGATACCTGTATATCAACTCTGTTTTCTTTAAGAGCCAGATGGTTATCAAAGTGAGCAATTACAACTTGCCACTTTAGCATTCCAATTCAGAAATAGATTTTATGGCAGGCACAGTTTTAAACTGTAGTCTTTTTTTCAGCATCCAAAGCTATTAATTAAATAAGTTGAATATTTTTAGGCAACTGAATTATTCTGTATTTCTGGTAAATATTGTTAATGGGTAGATAAGACAAAGACTTTAGAAAAATAAGCATAAATATCATATGGAAGAAAATAATTTGGTAGGAAAAGGCTTTTGTTTTTAAATGTGAAAGTAAAGTTTTACAAACTACGACTGAGTCATATCCAAGTCCAAACACAGTCTTTTCTTGGATTTTTGTGGGAATTCATTGGAAAGTATGAATTCAAACAGAACTTCAGCTATTATCTCCAGGCAAACCACAGTTTCCACTTTACCCTTCAAACTTGCATCTAAAAAGTTTATCTATTCTCTTTCCAGGAATGTATATCCGCAAGGCAGATTCTCTTAAACAGTTCTTTGGTTTGGTTAGGTGCCTTATGTTGATTTTTTTTAGTCACTAGGGTACAATTTAGAACAATGAAACAGTGACTTTTTAGACTTGGTTGTTGCTATTTGGTCATTTCAGTTATGTCCTACTTTTTGTGACTCCCGTTGGGGTTTTCTTGGCAAAGATCCTAGAATTATTTGCCATTTCCTTCTCCAGCTAATCTTGCAGATGAGGAGGCGGAGGCAAACAGGGTTAAGTCACTTGCCCAGGGTCACATAGCTAGGAAGTGTCTGAGGTGGAATTTGAACCAGGAAGATGGGTCTTCCTGACTCCAGACCCAGCCTCTATTCACTGTGCAACCTAGTTGCTCCAAGGAAGGGATATAAATTTCCATTCTTCAAGTGCTAACAAATAGTATGAAATCTAAAAATAAATCAAAATTTGAACAACAACAAACTTTGGAGACTACAACATTGTGCTTCAATCCTCATGCTCTGCAAGCATAACATTTCTTCCTCATAGTGAGAAAGACTAAACTTATGCTTTTATTGGTATCAGGATCTCTCCAAGGGGGAAATTCCCAATGATGATACAGATAAGCATTTTCTTTGCAATTTGCTGTATTGAGAGTGGCTTAGAACACTGAGAGTTTCCTTAGGACTTGTCCAATGTCGCACAACCAGTGTGTCAGAAATGGGACTTGAGCCAGGTCTTCTTGGCTCTGAGGTCAATTCTCTATCCACTGAGCCATGTTGTCTCCCTTAATCTTTCTCATGCCTACTCCAAATTCTTTCTAATGTAATTTAAATCCATTTCTTCCTCTGTTTAATGTTGGTGGTCTTACAATGGGTATTCTTTATTGGTTTACTTAATGACTATTAAGCCTTTGTTTCACTTCCCACAGACTGAATAAAATTAATTCCTTGGGCCTTTTCTCCCTTTGGACTTAGGAAAGCCATTAACGAGCAATTTTGCTTGATCTCTCTCTCTCTTTTTTCTCCCCGTCATCACAACATAAAAATTAGGCTGTATAGTGTGATGAGATGTTGGAAATGGCTTTGAAGGACTCCTGTCACTTCTTATTTGTATGTGTGACTCTGGGCAGACAAACAACTTTTCTGGGCTTCAGATTCTTCATATGTAAAATAAAAACTCTAAATCTCTGCATGATTCTATGACCCTAGTTTACTCTACCAATGTGTAAGGCCAGCTTGGGGCATGGGCACATAGCTGGCATCGAATGGAGCCTTTCAACGCCAGGAAATTCCTTGTCCTCTGTTGTTCTCTAGTATTTTTGTCAACACGTTTACTTCTCTATATTTTGGCAAGTCAAGCCCTGGGTTTGGCAGACCCTTTGAATGTCCCTTGGAGATGTGTGTGCAATGTGAACCTTCTTGTTTATTTTTTCCAGTTTTCACACCACATGTGTTCTGGAGCAAAAGCTGTTACATTCCTTGATATCTTATGATAATCTCCACAGGAAGAGTTATGTTTGAGGGATTCTCCCCTCCTTAGAAATTTTCTCCTTAGTTTCCCCTGGAAGTAGAACAAACAACTTTTAATCCCCATTAGTCTTTGTACACAACAAATGAAGATACATAGGTAGCTGTGGTATAATGGAAAGAATACTAGATTTCGAATCAGAAGTCTCACTTTTTAGCTCTGTGACCTGAGGCAAATGATTACAAGGCTTCAGTTTCCTTTCTCTAACATGGGGAAGCAGGGACAGCAACAACAATAATTATGTCAAAGAAATAATCAATGGCATTTACTTAGTGCTTTAAGATTTACAAAGTTCTTTGCATATTTTACCTCATGGGATTCTGATAACCTTCTGAGGTAGGTGCAGTTATTATCCCATTTTACAGGTGAAACTGAATTAGACAGAGGCTCAATGACTTGCCCAGGATCACAGAACTAGTACGTATCTAAGGCAGGATTTGAACTGAAGTCTTTCTGACTCCAAGTCCAGAACTCTATCCGTTGCACTATGGAGCTGCCATGGTACAGTGGATCTTGGAACTAGAAGGAAATGAGCTCAAGTACTCAATGCCTTCAGCCACATACTGGCTATGGGACACTGGGCAATTAAAAAACTCTCTGAAAGCTATAAGGTTTAGAAGAGCTGACCTGAATTGGTAGAGAGCATGTCCTCCTCCAGGAGGGCCCTATGACAACCAAATCCTAGGTACAGTCTCTCTTCTCTGTCCTAAAAATTTGTTTGGGAGGGCTGGAGGAAGGAGAGGGGTTTGGCCAGAGGATTTCTAGGTACTTCCCAGCACTATCATTCTATGTTAAAATTGCAATTTAATTAAAAGGCACTGCTAAGTATCATCTCTTTGAGTAGGGCAAATAGTTCATTTCAGGCAAATGGACATACAGACTAGCAACTGCAAAACATTTCCTATTTGACAAGACATTTTCCTCCCCACTTCCTACCCCATCATGCTCCCTGCTTCAGGAACACAAGCTTCTTCCATGAGAATATTATCATTATTTGCATTTTTTTCTCACTCTGCATAACCTGCCCTATTCATTACAAGAGAGAATTCAATCTTGGTGAATCATGACATAACAAGGAATCACATGTTTTCCCAAAATGAGGAATTTGAAAAGGTTAAGTAAACTCTCAGGTAGCACCGACAACTTTGAAAATGGAGAAATAAGATGATTTCTTCAGGATTAAGGACTATCTATGACTTATTGTTCAAAGTTAGCCCCATTTGACAGTGCGTATACAAATCAGGGCAGAAACCACTTAACAACAATAAGCTTTATTCCAAATATATATGTATATATTAAATAGTAGTTAAAATAAACAGATACTCTTATCGAGACATGTGAAACTGGGAACATGCCTTCAGGAATTTTTAAGTAGAAACAGGGCATTAGTTTGACTATATTAATTTCTTCCTCGTGCTCTTGAAAATTTTAATCTATATTCAAATTCCTTCAAAAGATTAAGTATTTTAATTCAGGAGGGAAAAGGAGGATCAGAACTCTGATTACTTTTTACATCTTTGGCAGATCCATTGTCTCTGCTTCTTCTCAGAAGAATCAGTGGTATCCAGCTTAAGGCACCCTTGGTATCCCCAGAATATTCAATGTCCATACTCAGAAATCAGATCAACCAAATGTGCAACTTCCATCTTACCTAGTGGTGTCTTGACTGTTTCGGAAATATCCAACATGACAGGTGGAGGATCTTTCAGAACTGTTTCATTCAGCCCAGGAATGATTAGGTGGACTACATAGTAATTTAAATGAGGGCATTGAAAAGAAAGTGGAATATATTATTAGATTAAAAGTCTAAAGTAACAGAGGCTAGAATATTCACTTTCAAATTACGATCACAAATAAATGAAGTATAGTGATGCCTTTCTTTTGTTCTGTATAGTTCCCTTTTTTAGGATCTAGTTGCTTTAAATTCGTGCCTTCATTTGCCCTTTGAATTGCATTGACTTTTAAAATCAGCTCATTAGCAAACCACATATAAAATCTTAATTCTTTTCCATTTGAAAAACATTTATTAACAATCTTTTTCATTAGACCATGGTTATTCTCAAGGTATTGGCTATTATCAGCTATAATTATTGTTTATACAGATCCTTATTTCAAAGATGTTCAGATTATTTCATATGAATATTCTCATTTTGTGGAGGCAGATAAAAGAATTGGTATCCTCTCTTTTACTGTACATGGCATGAGGCCATGTAATTTTAGACACCACACAGCAAGTCCATGGTAGAGGTCAGATCTCTTGACTTGTAGCCCTCAGTGGACTATACCACTCCTTGGGCAAAAGTCCAGGACTTTCTGATTCAGTTAATAAAACATTCTTGAGAAAGTGAATAAAACAAAAACCATCTCTTGTTGAGAAGCTCTGACTGCAGTTCACCGCTCCCCACGAGGGTTCAGCTAGCAAAAGTAAACACCTGCCTCAGTAGATGTACTGATATAAACATGATGAATAGAAATAGCTATAATACAAAATTTAGACACCATTCACCTAGTATTGTTCCTCCTACATAAGGTCTGTCCGGAGATTTCGATGCTGCTCGGTGTGTGACATTCTGAATTACTGGGGAAACATAATCAATGCAACAGCAAAGTGAAAAAAGAGTGAAGAGAGAAGTTGAGAGAAGCCACGTAGGCATATTTAGTTGTGACCCAACATTACCAGTCATGAGAAGGGAAAGTTGTAGAAATGGCTGCTAAAAATAGCTGTTGAAGACGGAAAGGCAGACATAGCTTTTGATATTTGGGCTGTTTTTATATAATAATCCCCCACTTCTACACTTGTCCTCCCTCTCTGTGCTGTACTAAACCAAAGTACAATAGTCGTAAAATACTGACTTGGGAAATTAATAATGTGAATATGATGCAACAGAGAACAGAACAGATTCTTCCTTTAATCTCTCTTTTTCATAAATGTATGGATCAGATGTCAGATTTTCCCCAGGTGCAAAGAACATTCAGTTTCTTCTAGAGCCAGAAAAAGAGGGAAGGAAGAGGAAAGGGGGCTCCAAGGTTGGTGGTGGTGCAGAGAATAAGCCTATGGTGAGCAGGAAGTAGGAGAATGTAATCAGTATTACCAAAGATAGTCTAAGTGCAGGTATAGTAGGCAAAGGGGAAGCTTGTCTTCTAGAGAGCCCCATTTATGACTGGGCAAGTTAAGAGGAAGATAGGGAGATAGAGGTCCCGAAGAAGGATGCTTTGGTGATTGGATTCTAAGAGTGTGGGAGTTCTATTGATTGTGCTTCTGAGTCAGTAACTCTGAGAGTGAGTCCTGGGGAGAGACTGGGGCCATACTGTGTGATACAGACCAGTAGAGTACTAGAAAGCAGTGTAACAAATTGGAGTAGGGGACAATGGAAATGTTTATCATCCTGGATGGGAGGGGGTCCTTCTAGACATTAATATCCTATGCCAAAATTCCCGGATATCTTCCAACAAGTAGTTTTTAGGAATAATGAATAGTATTTTTATTACATCAAATTCAAAAACAAAATCAAGAAGTTAGATACTGAAGGTATTGAATAAGCACCACTGTTATGATGAAAGTTATCTTGAAAGACTGATTTAGGGGTAAGAATATCAATTTACTGATATGTTCATTTATTGGCTAGACCAGCATCATAAAAGATAAAGAGATATGGGTCTCCATGGTTGTCTCCAAGAAGTTGGGTCAGGCAGCTAAATAGTTTTAAGAGCTCATTATTCAGCTCCTACCTTGAACATCCCAAGACATTTCTAACTGGTGGATAGCTAATTAAGAGGTAACCTATCAAACTATCCACCCTTCCCCATTTCCATAGGTGGACAGGTCAGGTACTCAGGAGAATAACTCTTATTCCCTTCACTTAGTAACTAAATTCTGTTAAAAAAGAAGATGTTCCTTTGGATTCCTAAGGGCAAAGAAAATGCTAAAAAAAAACAGTAGACTGGATGGAATCTTTTATATAGATCCTGACACAGAAATGCACAATAATTCTCCATAATATAGAGGAATTGATTTGGGGCCTTTCTACAATAGAGCCCTGTCTGATAGGAGAATCAATACAGCATCTGAAAAATAAATTCTCATAGTACTTGTATTTAAAACTTTCCCTGGCTTCCAAAAAATAAAAATTATGGCTTTACTATTATTTAATACAAATTGATAAGCTATAAATAATATTCTCAAGAATGTTGCATTATCACTAAACAAAATCATCCCTAATGCTATATCTATGAGAATAGGAAATAAAGAGAGGGTGTTTTCTCTCCTTTTTACATATAAGAGACATTGAGGCATTTGAAATATTACTCAACCAAGAACAAATAGCACCTTGGTAAAGGAGCTAAAATGAGAGTTCTAATTTTTATCTATGAAATCATGCTGCTTCATTTGGAGATTTATTAGCAATGCAGATTCTATAAAATAGGAAAAATATGATTAATTTCTAATCATTTCAGTTTTTTTAAATAGTGAGGTTGTAGAAAATTTTGAATACTTATTTACTGCAGAAAGTCATAGAAATTACCTTGTCTGATAACTGTAATGGGAATTATCTTCTTTGGAATGTATGCTGGCTGAAAAGAGAGGAAAATAATGTCAACCTTTAGGTCTAGAGATTATTATTATTTCATGGAAGAAAAATAACAAAAACTTTATTTAGCATTTTATTGTTGAGGTTTTTTTTTTTTTTAAGATTCTCAAATAATGGGAACTTAACTCCCATGGCAAACTCTTCTCCTTGTTCAGTCTTTGTTAGCTAAAACTTTTGTGTCTACAAAAGGACTTTCTTTTTGTTTGGTTCACATAATTTTCTCAAAATAAAAACGTCCAAATTACTGCCAGAAATTATTTTGATGACCTTTTCATTTGGAAAGTAGCCTCTTTGGCCTCTACTGGTGTAGCTTTCAAGAACCACACCTTAGTCAGTCAACAAGCATTTTTTTATGTTTGTACTATATTCTAGGCATTGTGCTAAGCATGGAATTTCAAAGCCACCCACCTAAATGACTCCTTGTCTATTGTCGGAGTCAAGACTGCCCTTTAGAGGACATAGTCCCCTAAATGGGAATGGGCTCCAGAGACACTAGCAGAGCCATGATGACCAGAAATATACTCTATTATGGTACAGGGAAGCCTGAAATTTTACCATTAGAGGTGCCAGCTTTGGCATTTCTTTCTCAGAGTTGTTTTTTAAAAATGCAAACATAGTCAAATTTGTTACTAAAAATTCTCAAGAAATGGGTGTGTGTACATGTGTATACACATCCATAAGGTTTTCTAGATAACTCTCTATATAAGCTATTACACTAACCATTAATATTTCAAATGATTTTGGATGGCAGTATTCATAAATTTTATTAAAAACAATCTTGCTTTCTTAACCAGAGTACAGTACAGTCAGCGGGACATAGTCTAATCTTTTCTTTCCTCTTCTTTTTAAATTCTTACCTTCTGACTTAGAATTGATCTAAGGATAGGATTGGGGATGTAGACTCTAAGTGATGACCCTAGTGCAATTATCAATAATATGGAAATAGGTCTTGGTCAATGACACAAGTAAACTGACACAAAAAAACACAAGTAAAAAACAAATTGTGCATCAACTATGGGGGTGGGGGGAGAGAAAGAACACAAATCATGTAACCAAGGAAAAATATTCTAAATTAATTAATTAAATAAAAATTTTCAAAACAAAATTGACCTAAGGCAGAAGAGCAGTAAGGGCTAAGGAACTGGAGTTAAGTGACTTGCCAGAATCGCTCATTTAGGAAGTGCCTGAGGATAGATTTGAACTCAGGTCCTCCCAACTCCAGACCTGCTGCTCTATTCACCACACTACCTTGCTGCCCCACAATGCAGTCTTTTCTTAATGGCAGCATCATCCTGATGAAGTGGCATTATACTATACCATATTATATGTTATATTACAAAAGGACAAATGATTTAATTGTTACTATGCTACTAATACTATAAATTTCTTCCAGCCCAAGTCTACCCTTTCCCCCAAAGCAAAATAAAGGCTATAAAGCCAGTAGCATTTACATAGAGCTTTAAGATTTGTAAAGTGCTTATGGATAGCTGATTCCACAACAACCCTGGGAGATAGGTTTTATTGTATTATTGTATTATTGTATTGTATATTGTATTGTATAATATTGTATTATTATCCCCACTCCACCAAAAACCTGAGACAAATAGAGATTATGTGACCTGCCCAGGATCATGTATTTTATCATGTATTTTATTTATCATGTATTAAAATCATGTGGGATTTTAACTCAAAATTTCCAAACTCTTAAGTCCAGTACATAACAACTTACTTAGTTGTTTTCACTGTCTTTCTGTCTGGACACAAATATTGCCAACTTTAGAGTTTTATCTGGCAGTCTAAGATGCAATGCAGTTTGCACTCCATTGGAGCATGCATAAGAATGGGTCTTTGGTGTGCCCTAGAGATCCCCTGGAAACTTCCAGAGACTTCAGGGACACATGTGACTCAATGCTAAAAGTCCTTGGTAATTGAGATCTTATCGGCCACTTACTCAGTGCACCTTTAAGAAGAAGTGACCCAATGCTCATTGCTCTTCTCTTCCTGTCTGCCGATTTTGTCAGACTATGTGAGCCTTTCCTTAGAGGGGTAGAGGGTATTGGTTTCCTTTCACCACCCTGGTCCCATAGAGGCTGGTAGAACCTGGCAGCCAAGGCACATGGCCTGCCTGAGTGAAGCTGAGAATATAGTTGCTGCTTCTACTTCATATTTCTTTGCCTAATCATAGGAGTGGAAGCAATGATGCTGAGATGGACATTGTTAGCTTAGGAGATTACCGTGGTAATTTAAGAGATCTGGAGATACCAGTTCCTCAGTAGGTATGAGATATGCTCTTTCTATATCTACTCTAAGGGTTTTTAGAGAAAATGATAACCACCAGTCAGAACATAAACCCAAACTGTCCTGACTTGTGAGAAGACTTAGACTCGGAAGGAATTGTTTGAACCAAAGGGAAGTGGAACAATGCCTTTATAGTAGTCCCACAAAATACTTCATGTTTTGATGTTTCATTTAAGTCTCAACTTTCAGGAAAGTGTAACAGTGGGTATGTTTCTATTGAATTTGTTTTATTAATACTTATTTTCAGGAAAGTGTAACAGTAGATATGTTTCTATTGAAGTCATTTTATTAATACTTATAAGGGTCACATTTGTATGTTGGACATTTTCTTGTGTGAAGAGGAAATAAATAGCTATCCTATACCTGAATTACATTGTATCTTGAATATCTTTCTACTACTTGCTTTGGAGAGATCTTGGACATAAATAAAATCTTAACCTTTAAGTAAATTTCTCTGAGGCGCTAGGATTTGGGGGGGGGATTTGGGGGAGGGAGGTTGGGGCAGGGAGAGTGGAAGGTAGGAAGTAGTAAAGAAAAAAATATATTGATCTTTTAAACCTATCTGCCTGTACCAAAGCCAGAGCTAAGAGGGGCCCCTTTAGCTCTGGACTTTTGCATGCACAATTTTTGTTCTGGGAGACTAAACCTTTTGGGTTTCCTGACCCCAACAACAATTTTATTTTTTAATAGGAAGTAGCAACTCAGAAAACTAGCATTACTGATTTATGCTGATTTTTATTAAGCTTCTATCAAAAACATTTCTCAAAGCATGTTGGATAATTCTAGAAAAAAAAGATCTTAACATCTCAACTCTGTTAATCATTTCAGTATTAACAAATAATCTATTAGAGATTTTATTATCTCTCCAAGGCCCTAGGATGGAGGAACATTTGAGGATTGGTTAAAAGTTGCTCATAAAATAATTCCACTATCTTGAAAGAAGAACCAAATGTGCACAAAAGAACTTTGATATATTACATTCTGGTCTTAATTTATTCTAGAAAATTCTACCCATTTTCATCTAAACTAATTAATGAAACACACTGATTCAGGTCTAGCTAACACCAAAACTGACATGCTTCTTGTGAAAGTTTTTAAATTTCTAGCTGATATGGAAAACCAGATCCAGCTGTTAGTTATTTTATCTTTGGCTTAGAGTTTTTTTAAACCTTTTATCTAAAACATGGATATACTTTGAATGAAGGAATAAATAATTTTGTGTGTGTGTGCACAATTTTAAGGTGTGGATAAGACAGAAAAAGAAAAGTGATATTTCTTATGTATGGCATTGCTTATCTGATTATTATTAAAATAAAAAATTTGGCAGCACTTTTTTCCCCCTTTGCCAATAATAGATGCTTTTCCCTTAGAAGATGGGTGGATCTGGATGATAATAAAGAAAAGGTCAAAAGAGATGTCATATCCCAAGGGAAGACTGATTTCAGGAGGAGTTGGCTTGCCATAAACATTAAAATTGTATTTTAAAATACTAATTGAAAAACATGCTATTAAAAAAAACTAAGTTTATCTAGCCACTGAATTTTAGAGTATATTTTAAAATGCAGAATTCTAAAAACAGAAGTGATGATATCAAAATAGGCAATCTTAGAGATCATCATTTTGTGCATCTTAACCAAATATTCAAATACCAATGATGAATATCTTCCTAAGAAATTGTCAGCATTATGAAAGATTCTTCATTCTAAAGATGAAAAAAGCAGCCCAAATGCCATTGGTAAGTAGCCACAAAGAAGTCTTGGTCATCTTCCTATATGTCCCAAGCCACAGATGATTAATTAGTTAGTATGCAGAAATAACTGGCTGGATAAAAGTTTTATTTCTATCTCATACTATTTCTAGTACAAGCCATTGACAAAAGTATCAGAATATGTTATATATTAAAGTGAATAAAGTTGAAAAACTAATGGTCTTTTCAAACATGTTTACTTTAATAGAATAACAATCTATTTTAAGAAGTAGTTAATGTTGTTCTTCAAATCAAATTCTTCATTTTTGCCACTCTTTGGAAAGTGTTCAGAGGGGGAAATGTTTATATGTGTGTAAGCATGAAATGAAAATATTGTATAAAGCTTCAATTTTGATTAAAATTTGATTGTATATCTGGGACTTATTTCAACCCCCCTGAAATAATGTTCTCTTAGGCAGGTCCTCTTTTTGGCAACTCGCTAGAGCACTGGGCTTAGAATCAGGAAGACTCATCTTCCTGAGATCAAATCTTACTTCAGACATTTATTAGTAGCTGTGTGACCCTGGGCAAGTCCCTTAAACCTGTTAGTCTCAGTTTCCTAATCTGCAAATTGAGCTGCATAAAAAAATGGTAAACCATTCTAGTATCTTTGCCAAGAAAAACCCAAATAGGGTTGCAAAGAGTTCAGACATAACTGAACTGACTGAACAACAAGAATAGTTTCTCAGTAAAATGATATTTAAGCTTTTGACTATCAGTGTCATTTCTCTTTTTTGTTTGGAATGAGTCATTCTAACAAATCAATGAAAAGGACAGAAGATATGGCCACGTAAGATGACAGAGGCTATCCCAGACTCTTCCTTTCCAATTTTCCTCAAATCCCAGAGCTGTGCAGATGTCAGTACAAGAAACACTTTCCTTCTTTCCAGATGGTAGCCCTGAACTAAGTCTAACTGAAAAGCCTTAAAATATCCTTTTGAATGGAGTTACGTTACCCTTTGGAAATAAACAAGCAATTCATGCTACAACCCCAGGACTGCTGGCTGAAGTCAAGAGAGGACCCCACCTTGCAGCTTGAAATGATAAAACTTTTGGATCTGTATCAGAGATACAGGAAGTTACTTCCTACTTCACCCTGCTATACCCTCCCCCATCACAGTTATTTATGAGGAGAAAAGGAAATAAAAGTCCCTAAGAGTGAGACCCAATCTTCTCCCCAATCCTGTTGAGTAACCCCCCTCAACTGGATTATCCTGCCAAAAGTAACACAATTTATTTGGAACAAGTGACTGAAAAGGGAGAAAGAGTCATTGCTCAATAGAAGACATCATAAAACCAAACATGAAGTAGATACACATGTTGGGGAAATGGTTCTTATTCCTAAGAAACTACCCCCTTTAAAATAAGAATTAGAATCATCTCAGAAAGTGAAATAAGGACAAATGGACCTCTGGGCTTAAAGTTTCATTGTAAAATTTTCTTCTTTTAGATTTGATTTTTCTATAAAGGGTTACATATGTGTATTTGCCTATTTGTGCTTATAGATGTATATGCATATATACTAAAATATATACACAAGTATGCACACATATGTGTGTGGGGATATTCTTTGTACTTATCATCCTAAGGCTGCGATCTCCAGGGACCGGTTTTGTAGAGATCAAAGTAACCTTAGAAGCTATCATTTCATGGATGAAGAGACCAAGACCCAGAGAGGTTCAGTGTTTTGCTCATAATCCCATAGGGAGTGAGCATCACAGGTAGGGCTGGATGTCAGGTTCTTTATTTCTCATGTCCCCAATAAAAACTTTCTCCTAAATTTATTCTTGCCACTCTTCTCCAAGCTGCTTGAAGACCAAGGTCACACGAACAATGAATCCTTAACACAGACATATAAGCTTATTGTCATCAAGTCTACCCCTTTTCATCACCTGCGACTATGTTGGAAGACACCTGAGCTATACAGATCAACATCTATCTTCTGGATATTCAACCCTGACCAGAATCAACTGCAAAAACAGTAGCTGCCTGGGAGTCCTCATTATATCTCCTAATATGACTACACTACCTGCTGACTGATGGATACAATTCCTAATGTAAGAGAAAATGTTTTATTAAAAAAAGTAAACCTAGTATCCAAAATGCTTTCAATTTGGGGAAAGTAAGACAGTTCACACTAAAA